>NC_081541.1:21533825-21590491 GCF_901000735.1 Corylus avellana | reverse complement strand
ATCTAACTAACAAGTCCATACTACATGCACATGTTGATCGGGCATACACATATGAGGAATTCATGCAAGCAGGTATTAATCAAGTTAAATAGCACAACATGATCATCACAAGGCGCCAATATTGAAATATTAATTTAACATAACTAGGGCTTCAATCTAGCCCTACTAAGTAAATTAGCTACACATATAATTGATGTTAAACATCTTCATAAAATAAAAACAAGGAAAAGAATAAACCCGAGACTTGAACTTGAGAGCTCTTATCCTTCTCTTCCTCCAAGCCTCCCTATGCTAAAGGCTTAGGAGTCTATTTATAGGCTTTAGAAGTCCTTGGAAAAGTAGTAAACCCTAGGGTTTTCGCAGGGTTTCAGTCCTATTACAATTTGGAGTTTGAAAAAACCTAATATGTTAATAGGGACATTGTAGCCGCCACTTGGAATGCCTCCTGCACACGGGTGCGCTCAATCGCAACCCGTGTGCGCTCGATTGCAGGTCTGCGATCGATCCTTCTTTTGCCTGGGCTCGATCGCTCCTGGCCTGGCTCGTGAAGCATCTTCTCTGGTATTGCGCTCGGGTACCCTGCGATTGATCGCAGTACCAGGCAGCTCCAACTTTCCCATATTCTCTTTTTGAGCCTAAATCACTCAGTTTTACTTCACTTTCTTCCAAAAGCCTGTAAAAGCATCAAAAACACAAAAAGGAAGTAAAATGACCTAATTAACCAAAACCAAAGGATTAAAACATGTAAGATAAGGGCTGAAAATATAAATATTTTAGCGCGTATCACACCCCCAAACTTACATATTGCTAGTCCCTTAGCAATACAAAACAAAAACAGGAATGGAAAAACAGAAAACAAAAGATAAATCTATCTTTCGTGGGATGTACGATTGCATTTAGCGTATGCAACAAGCCTTTTAAACCACTAGGAATTCCCTAGTGGACGAGTGAAGTCTCGTGAGGGTTTTCCAGAAATGTTACCCACAAACATCATGCACAGTTCATGTCATCCCAAAAATGAAAGCATCACTTCAAGATCATGATTTTTATTCATTAGCAAGCTTAAAAAGATGACCTCCATTTTCACAATGAATTGGAATCTAGGCCGTGTGTGTGTGTGAGAAGGAGAAAGTGTGAGACAAGGGAGAATGGGGAAAAAGAGGGGGGCTGTGTGTGTGCGTGAAATGGGAGGTGAGGGAGAAAGAAAGAAAGAAGGAAAGAAAGAAATGATGGGGGGTGGGCAGCTGCACGTGGGACCCACAACATAAAGCTTAAAACCCCAACTATTTATAATTGCAAGATTTACCCCCCTACCTATAATTCATATTTCACCCTTACCATTTATTCCAACTACAATTTACCCATACATATAATTATTTACCACACTAGGACTTATTATCACACTAACATTATTATTAGTTAATCTCTTTATCACTTTAAACTTGTATTACATAAATATATCATCGTTAAATAATATTGCTATTATATTATTATCTCACAAATATTATTATTATTATATCTATTATTCTAAATCATCTCATGTGCAATTTTATCACATTAATAATAAACTTAATAATTATCTAGGGCATTACATCCCTCCCTCCTAATAAAAATTTCGTCCTCGAAATTTAGATCATACTTCTAACTTCATCAATGTGCATTTATATTGTATTGTAAAGCATGTAAGTACCTAGGTTCACTCGAACAAATGAGGATATCGCTCTCGCATATCCCGCTCGAGTTCCCACGAAGTTTCCTCGACATTATGGTTTCACCATAACACCTTCACTAGCGGTATAGTCTTGTTCCTCAATTGTTGCTCCTGATGGTCAAGAATTCGAACCGGAACCTCTTCATAAGTCAAATCCGGTTGAATGTTAAGTGGCTCATAGTTGATTATGTGCAACGGGTTATGTACACATTTTCGTAACTGAGATACATGAAACACGTCATGTATTCCAGTCATGCTAGATGGCATCTAAACTCTGTACGCCACGGGGCCAACAACAACCGTCACTTGGAACGGACTACATACCCCAAAAAGGCTACTTCTTCTAACCATAATTCACACCCCTTGAGCTTCGTATACAACCTCTTTTCTTTTAGCACATCCATCACTATATTCAAATGCTCTTCGTGCTTCACGTAATTAGCCGAATAAACTAATATGTCATCGATGAATATAAGTCCCTAATTATAGCCTAAAAACTCCTAAATTCATTTGGGAGCATAAGCTCAAGCTCTACCATTTCTAACCGTATGTACACTAGGGTTTTTGGATGTACACCTTTGTCTCTAGTACTGGACGTACAATGGGGGACCACCGTACGTATGCCTCTAACTTATAGTAAGGACATAAGATCGGCGACCATCGGACTTACGCTACTTTTTGGTTGACCACTGGTTAGTAACTATACGTACGAGGCACCTTTCGGACCATCAAGTAAATAGTACCAGACGTACGCCCGAATAGTACCAGACGTTCGCTGCTTTTTCAGAGGAGTTGGTAGCGCCCTCAACTTTTCTAGCCTATAAATACCAACCCCCACCACCCCTTTGAAGCCAACATTTCCACCTCCAGGCTTTCTGTAACCACCTTATACGAGTGCTTTGTGAGTTTTGAGAGAGATAATAGGAGAGATTGAGTTCTTGCCATTTTTCCCAAGGTAACCCCTACCCATTTCGATGTTTTTAATGTTGTCTCTGTACTGTTTTAAGTTTTAGAGGCACAATGTTAGAGTTCTTGCATCATTTCTTACAAAGCCTGGAACATTTTCAAAAATAGTTTAAAAGAGCCTTCGATCCTTTATATTGCATGATGATGAGTTTTCTTACGATGCATGTGTTTAATTAATAGCCTAGGAGGAGATATGACAGCCTATAGGTTTTATAGAAACCATAAAACTCCCTTAGGAACTTTTGGCCAAAATGCGTACTCACTCACAAGACGTATAGTCCGGAGGTTAGACATCTGCCTTAGCCCCCCTTTGTGCAACTTAAGTCCCAGCACCCCTTTATATTAGGTTAATCTAGTATCTTACTAGTAAGGGTCCTCTAGTACTACGTATAATAGTGTGTCATATTCCGTTATAGCAGGATTTAGCAATGTTTGGGGATTCAAGCAAGCGTGCGAGGTAAGTAAACACTTACAAACCTTTTTGCTTAAAAACGTGGGATATGACAGTTGACTGACCACGAGTATGATATGAGCATCTTCACATTTCATAATTACTTTGTAATTGCCTTATAAACTGATTAATAAGATACATTGTATGACATGGTACACCAGTACGTGCGGTATAATGGCCATGGGCATACTATATAGGCTTCATTCTATGGTCAAATGTGTGTGTTACATGGGCCTTGGATCCAATGGTTGTTTCATGACCGGCGCAGCCTTAATGGGCAGTCACAACAGGACAGACATGATTAGCCCTATGGGCCACCCGAGGAGGGACTCGGTCGTGCTACTAGTGTTATGTACGGTAGCGTACAATGGTCGGGGCACCAACATTGTATTATAGGTCCCTCGGGACAGTGCCAACCCTTCTGACAAGAGGTAATATCTCTGGTAGAGCACACATAAGAGTTATGACCTATAAAAACATTATTCTTTCTGCATTAAAATACTTAGGCAATTGCCGTCGATAGTACATGGTGTGCCAAATACCTACCTAAATTAATGGGCAAATACTTGGTACGTTTTACTTGCAAGTGCACGAGATCAAGTGATAGTATAATAGGTAAATATGAGATCATTCCCAAGAGGATTGGTAATTATGTTTAGAAGAAATTTTCTATTTAATTAATAGATAAAATTCAATTGTCACGATTGAATTAAAATAAAGAAAAAAAATAAAAGATAAACTAAAACTAAAAAGGATTAGGGTTTTGATATCCACCACTAATCAGACTAATTAAGATAACAATATACCAATGCGCCAATCATACCGGTATATTTAATATTTGCCAACCTAAGGGCATGGGTGTATACTTGTTAAGTGCCAAAACATTCATATTTTAGCCCTTAGTTTGTGTGTTGTGCAAAATACTACCTAAATTAATAGATAATATTTAGTACGTTTTACTCGCAAGTGCACAAGATCAAACGATAGTATAGTGCAACAAGTACGAGATCGATCCCACGAGGATTGTTGATTTTATTTAGAATTGATTAAAAATATCAAATTGCCACTAAATTGATATTATGAAAAAGAAATAAAAAGATATAAAGATAAATGAAAAGGTAGGGCTTTGATATCCGCCATTAATTATGCTCAATTAATATAACAATATGCCAATGATCCAATCATATTATGAATACCTAATGTTTGCCAACCTAAGGCATGGATGTATACTCCTTAAGCTATTGATTTTCCTAAACAACGAGTTAGGCATGGGTATATACTCTAACTTTTTTCTTTCTCAAAGGATTTAGCATGGGTGTATACTAAGTTGTTCTTTAAGAAAGAATAAATCTATGGAAATCGACAAACACACGGAACCTAGGGCATGGGTGTATACTCCCTGTTTTCCATGATGATTAGCCCAACAATCCAGTGTGGATTTCTTTTATTACTCTTATTAAACCCAGGACTCGGTCATGTAAATTGATTTAATTAATTAGTCCATACCACATGCATATAATGGCCAATCACATACATATGAGGAATTCAAGAAAACAGGCATTAATCAAGTTAAGCATCACAATATGAATATCACAAAGTGCCAATATTCAAATATTAAATAAGCATAATTAGGGCTTCAATCTAGCCCTCCTTAAGAGTTAGTTGCACATAATTAAAATAAAACTAAAAAGAAAAGGTAAAGAAAGAACCGAAAACCGCTCATAGAAGTAGCCTCTCCTAGTTAGTTGCACATAATCTAGCCTCCAATTCCTCTCCCCAAAGTTGTCTCCTTGAAATTGTGTGTTGAATTGTGAGGCTTAGAAGTCTATTTATAGGGATTAGGAGAGTCCTAGAAGCCCTAGTAATCCTAGGAAATTCGGAGATTTAAGTCTTAGTCCAATTAGGATAAAGAAAACCTAAGTCCAATTTGGAATAGGATTCGTCTAGAATTGCGTTCATATATTGCGGAGTGATTTGCTATGCTCCGAATTAGGGAAATGATATTTCACAATGATTTGTGGTATTTTGAGTTAGATTTCTAATGCCACTTAAATCACCTCAATCGGATATTTGAGCTGAAAGTTATGGTCAAAATACCGAGACATGTGCAGAATCCAATTTTGAATCCAATCCGATTTTGACTCTAATTTGAAAAATTCCAATTTAATCATTTCCATTATTTGGTTAGACTTAACTAAATCTTCTAGGTCTTCTCAATTTGCCCTTTAAGCATTGAACTTTTCCGGAAACGCTTTCTTTTCTTCCATTACCTCCAAAAACACAGAAAACACAAAAAGAAAATAAAATAGCACAAATTAACAAATACAAGTTAAGAGATAAAATATGAATATTTTGGTACTTATCACACCCCCAAACTTAAATATTTCTAGTCCCTTAGCAATTCATCTTTCGTTGGATGTACGATTGCATTTAGCATATGCAACAAGCCTTTTAAACCCTTAGGAATTCCCTAGTGGATGAGTGAAGTCTAGTGAGGGTTTTCTTGAAATGTTACCCACAAACATCATGCAAGAGTTCATGCTATCCAAAAATTAAGGTATCACTCAAAACCATGATTCTCATTCATTAGCAAGCTTAAAAAGATAAACTCCATCTTCACAATGGATTGAAATTTTAAAATTTAATCACTTACAAAAGACATGCTAAGGTATCACAAGTTTGAAACAGTGTAAAGTGAACTAGCACATAAATATGAAGCTTCCAATTATTTTCAATGTTTAATGTCTCAATATCTCAAAGTTCACTGAAATCACTATTAGAATGAACAACAATGGCATATTTTTCTTTCTATTTTTTTTTTTTTTTCTTGTTTTCTTTGTTAGGTTGTGCAATGCTTGGTTCCCTTAAGCTTTCTAATTGACCAATGTAATGAGTGTTAAGTCAATGACTCCCAAACCAAATGGTTATAGGGCATTAGGTGTAGAGACACCCCTAGGACTTACTAACTCAAGTCAAAAAGGCTACGAAACAAAACTAACCATGACATTAATCAAATCAAAATTCTTCACCTTTTGGCGTGAACACTCAATGCTTTGAGGCAAGAGGTCTAGTTACTTAGTGAAAAGCTTACCAATAATCATTTTTTTTTATCACATATATATATATGCCAAAGTATCCATCTAATAAGTCATCCAGTTTCAACCAAGACATAGAAACACACATATCAGACTTTCATGTCATACCCCACAAATTATGTGCTAATGTGCTTGTGTAAGATGAGATCAAACATGTGAATTCTCAACTGTCCTAAGCAAGTAACCAAGCTGAAAAACTCAATTATCAGATCATGTGTTCAAAATTTTTAAGCTCACCAATGAAATCAAATCACAATTTTTAAGATCAACCAGAATTTTAAGACAAACATGATTATGCATGTATTTTTTATTTTTCATAAACAACAAAAATAAAATAAAATAAAACTGGGACAATTTTTTTTTCTTTTCACAAAAAATAAAAATAAAATAAAACTGGGACAAAGTGTGTGTAAAGTGTCTCCCATACCCCCCAAACTTAAATTACACGTTGTCCCCAATGTGTCTATAATATGGAAAGAATTTACCCTGGAGATGGATGACATGCTTGGAATGGCTTGTCTCATAGCACACCCCAACACTTGAACTAAAGCACACTTGTTCTTGAAAATTAAAACACTGAAGTGAGAAAAGTAAAACAGAACGAAACTAAAAGTAACCAATAGAAAAATAAAACAAACAGGAAAATAAAAAGGATATGTTATGGGGTGCCTCCCATGAGCACTAAGTTTAATGTCTTCAACCAGACTGTGGCACTTTAAACTTGAAGCACCAATATTTTCTTCTCTTGCACCAAAGGGAATGAATTCTTCCTATTGTAAGATGCTTCCGAATGTCTATAGATCAGGGAGGACCACTTTGAGTTTTCTCCAACAGTTTCTCATTCGGGAGGGAATCATGAACTGGATAATACTTAGGGAATTCATCTATCTTGATGTCCTCAATTTGCTGATCACATAGCCCTAACAGACTTCTCTCTTAGATTCTTAGTAACTCGGGAATAGGAACTGATGTTGAATAAGTCTTAATGGGCTCTTCCGTTTTTCGATATAGCTCCTCTAGCACCTCAGTTTGCTCATCTTCTTCTTTCACCTTGTTGTTCTTAGGAGTGGAATCCAATAAGGCCTCAGCTTGCTCATGTATCATGTCAAGGTCCAGATCAAATTCATATTGAGCAAAGTGCTCTTCCAATGGATCCTCCAGACTTGGCTCACAAAAGCTCTCCTCAACAGTTTCTTCATTCCCAAGTGTGGTGATTGTTTGCTCATGATAGTAAGTGTAGTCATCCTCCATGTATTGCTCATTAGGATTGGCCACCAATTGACTTTGACACTCTTCTTCTTCTTCTTTAAGTATATTTGATATTTGCTTGAAGTGATCCTCTGTCTTGGCCATGGTGGATTGCAACCTTTTACTACAGGCCTTGCTATGGCTAAGAAAAGCTGACAATGTTTCTTCTAAACTAGCATGCGCTTCTTCTGACGCAGAATTCTTCGGAGGAGGTATCTCTTCTTGGTATTGTTGAGGTGTAAAGGAATATGAATAGTCATAAATGGGTGATGGTTCCTCTTCATGAGCTATTATCTTGAAATTGGATTGCCTCGGACTGGGACTAAGACATGAATATGATTGACCATAGAACTATGGAGATGGCTCATCTTCTTGCTGGCAAATACTCTCGTCCTCCATATAATGTCCATGAAGAGTGGTAACTGACTGACTTTGGGGCGCTTCCTTTTTGAGAAAATTTGTTTTTGCGTACAATGGGCCTCCGTCCTTTCAACTGATTTCAAATGAGAGTTCTTCATCTCCTCAATTGCTGAACTAATCAGAGCTAACGTATTTTCAGAAAACTCAAGAGGAGGTGGTTCAGCCTGATATTGCTGATGTGGAGCTGATTGAGAGCAATATGCATGATCATAGAATTGCTTATATGAGTGCTGTTGCAGCCCATGAGATTGTGGAGCATGAATTCTAGGAGCTTGAATTTGCCATGAGAGATTGGACTGTTGACTCCATGATGGGTTGCAGGAATCAAAATAGCGGCCGTTACCTGGTCTAGAGAACGATGTGTTCTTATGCCTATTAAATTTGTTAGGAATTTGTCTCATTATAAGACATTCTCTAACATGATGATAAGGGTCATGGCATAAAGAACATGGTCCATGGGGTATCCAAATGCCTCCCCACATGTGTGAAATTAAAAATAAAATACCAAAAAGTTAAAATTAAAAAGGGAAAATAAAAACGAAGTTTAAAAAGAAAACTTACTAATATGCAGACTTGAATGACCCTGGATGAAACAAAAGAAAAAAAAAATCAGATCTATAATTATTGCAATAACAGTGCTACTCTTTGGATGTGCGATTGATCGCACCGTGAGGTGCGCTCGATTGCACTGGTGCACTCGATCACCTTGGTTGGGCGCTCGAGTGCACCTCCAGAGGCTGAACGGGAACTGCAGAAAAAAACTAGAAAAATAGAAAAATTTAAAACAAAAATAAATTAAAGGAAAAAAAATTTCAAACAAAATCAAACAATCCCCGGCAACAGTGCCAAAAACTTGTTGTGCCAAATACGACCTATATTAATAGATAATATTTAGTACATTTTACTCGCAAGTGCACAAGATCGAACGATGTATAGTGCAGCAAGTACGAGATCGATCCCACGAGGATTGTTGATTTTATTTAGAATTGATTAAAAATATCAAATTATGACTAAATTGATATTATGAAAAAGAACTGAAAAGATATAAAGATAAATAAAAAGGTAGGACTTTGATATCCACCACTAATTATGCTCAATTAATATAACAATATGCCAATTTGCCAACCTAAGGGCATGGGTGTATACTCCTTAAGCTATTGATTTCCCTAAGCAACGAGTTAAGCATGGGTGTATACTCTAACTTTTTTCTTTCTCAAAGGATTTAGCATCGGTGTATACTAAGTTGTTCTTTAAGGAAGCATAAATCTATGGAAATCGACAAACACATGGAACCTAGGGCATGGGTGTATACTCCCGGTTTTCCAAGTTGATTAACCCAAGAATCCGATGTGGATTTCTTTTGTTACTCTTATTAAACCTAGGACTCGGTCATCCAAATTGATTTAATTAACTAGGCCATACCACATGCATATAATGGCCAATCACATACATATGAGGAATTCAAGAAAATAGGCATTAATCTAGTTAAGCATCACAATATGATTATCACAAAGCGCCAATATTGAAATATTAAATAAGTATAATTAGGGATTCAATCTAGCCCTCCTTAAGAGTTAGTTATACATAATTAAAATAAAACTAAAAAGAAAGAACCGAAAGCCGCTCCTAGAAGTAGTCTCCAACTCCTCTCCCCAAAGTTGTCTCATTGAAATTGTGTGTTGAATTGTGAGGCTTAGAGGTCTATTTATAGAGCTTTGGAGAGTCCTAGAAGTCCTAGTAATCCAAGGAAGTTCTGAGATTCAAGTCCTAGTCCAATTAAGATAAAGAAAACCTAAGTCCAAATCGGAATAGGATTCGTCCAGAATTGCGTTCCTATATTGCGGGGTGATTTTGGCATAGCGGTGCTCCGAAGTAGGAAAAGGATATTTCACAATGATTTGTATCATTTTGAGTTAGCTTTTCAATGCCGCTAGAATCACCTCCATCGGATATTTGACCCGAATGTTATGGTCAAAATACCAAGACATGTGCAGAATCCAATTTTGAATCCAATCCGATTTTGACTCTAATTTGAGAAATTCCGATTTAATCCTTTCCTTTATTTGGTTAGACTTAACCAAATCTTCTAGGTCTCCTCAATTTACCCTTGAAGCTTGGAACTCTTCCGAAAACGCTTTCTTTTCTTCCATTACCTACAAAAACACAGAAAACATAAAAGGAAAATAAAATAGCACAAATTAACAAAACTAAGGAATTAACAAATATAAGTTAAGGGCTAAAATATGAATATTTTGGCACTTATCATTGTGCTATTTTTGTTCTTTTATGTATTTTCCACGCTTTTGTAGGCTGTTGGAAAAGAAGAAAGTAGATACGGAAGAATTGGGCTCAAAGAGAGAATTTGGGAAAAATTGGAGTTCCGACAGTGCGATCAATCGTAGGTTCCCTGCAATCGAGCACACTACCAGAGAGGACAAGCAGCGAAGCAGCCAGGTGCAATCGTGTGCACACCAAAAGGGTCTCAATCGCAGGTGTGCAATCGAGCGCACACGGGTTGTGATCGAGCGCACCCATGCGCTAGTGACACATCAGAGGCGGTCAGGCTCCCTTTCCCTTCTACATTAGGGTTTTCCAAGTCCCACTTGTAATAGGACTAAAACCCTACGATTTTTCTAGGGTTACTAGTGTTACAAGGACTTCAAAAGCCTATAAATAGACCTCTTAGCTTCTAGGAATAGGTGTGGAGAAAGAGGCATAAGCTCTAGAAAGGAACTGAAGGCTAGATTAAGAGGAGTTTGAGTTTTTCTTCTCTAACACCTTTTATTTTCATTACGTAGTTTATATTTTAATTAGGGCTAGATTGAAGCCCTACTCATGTCTTTTTATGATTGCAATATTGGCGCCTTTGCTAGAATTATATTTTGGTGTATTTAACTTGATTAATACCTGTAATCTTGAATTCCTCATATGTGTTTGACTGCTCAACATATGCATGTGGTATAGACTAGTTAATTAAATCAATTTGGTCGATTGAGTCCTGGGTTTAATAAGAGTAACAAAAGAAATCCACACCGGGTTCTTGGGTTAATCAACATGGGGAACTGGTAGTAGACACCCATGCCCTAGGCCTCATGTGTTTGCTGATTTCCACAGATTTATGCTTTCTTAAAGAATAACTTAGTATACACCATGCTAAATCCTTTAAGAAAGAAAAGAATTAGAGTAGACACTCACGCCTAATTCGTTGTTTAGGGAGATCAATAACTTAAGCAGTAGACACCCATACCCTTAGGTTGGCAAACATTAAATATATCAGTATGATTGGCGCATTGGCATATATTTATCTTAATTAGTCTGATTAGTGGTGGATATCAAAACCCTAATCCTTTTTAGTTCTAGTTTATCTTTTATTTTATTTCTTTATTTTAATTTAATCGTGACAATTGAATTTTATATGTTTAATTAAATAGAAAATTACTTCTAAACATAATTTACCAATCCTCATGGGAATGATCTTGTATTTGCCTGCCATACTATCATTCGATCTTGTGCACTTGCGAGTAAAGTTTGCCAAGTATTTGCCTATTAATTTAGGTGGGTATTTGGCATAATAATAGTTCTTAAGCTATAAATTTTCCTAAGCAACGAATTAGGCATGGGTGTATACTCTAATTCTTTTCTTTTTTAAAGAATTTAGCATGGGTGTATACTCTAAATCTTTTCTTTCTTAAAGAATTTAGCATGGGTGTATACTAAGTTCTTCTTTAAGAAAGCATAAATCTGTGGAAATCGAGAAACACATGAGGCCTAGGGCAAGGGTGTACACCCCCGGTTGATAAGTGCTAAAATATTCATATTTTCAGCCCTTAACTTGCATGTTTTGATCCTTTGGTTTTGGTTAATTAGGTCATTTTAATTCCTTTTTGTGTTTTTCATACCTTTGTAGGCTTTTAGAAGAAAATGAAGTAAATCTAGATGATTTGGTCTTAAAGAGAGAAGATGGGAAAAATGGAAGCTCCCTAATACTACGATCGATCACAGGGTACCTGCGATCGAGCGCAGTACCTGAGAAGATCAAGCACAAATCAGGCCAGGAGCGATCGAGCGCAGTACCCGAGAAGATCAAGCACAAATCAGGCCAGGAGGGATCGAGCGCATGACAGAAGAGGATCAATAGCAGACCTGCGATCGAGCGCACCCGGGCTGCGATCGATCGCACCTGTGCGCAGGAAACACATCTAGTGGCGGCCAGAATGTTTTTTTTTCCATATTAGGGTTTTCCAACTCCCATTTGTAATAGGTTTTGAAACCCTACGAAATCCCTAGGTTTACTACTTTGACAAGGACTTCTAAAGCCTATAAATAGACCCTTAAGCCTCTAGAATAAGGGGGCTTGGTAAGGAGAAGAATAGGAGCTCTTCAAGTTCAAGTCTCGGGTCTATTCTTTTCCTTTCTTATCTTTTCTTTATGAAGATGTTTAACATCAATTTTATGTGTAGCTAATTTAATTAGTAGGGCTTGATTGAAGCCCTAGTTACGTTTAGTTAATATTTCAATATCAGCGCCCTTGTAATGATCTTGTTGTGCTATTTAACTTGATTAACACCTATTTGCATGAATTCCTCATATGTGTGTGCCTGATCAACATATGCATGTGATATAGGCTAGTTAGTTAAATCAATTTGGATGGCCGAGTCCTGGGTTTAATAGAAGTAACAAAAGAATCCACACCGCGATTCTTGGGTTAATCAACATGGGGAACCGGGAGTATATGCCATGCCCTATGCCTCATGTGTTTGTCGATTTCCATAGAATATATGCTTTCGTAAGGAACAACTTAGTATATATCATGCTAAATCCCTTAGAAAGAAAAGAGTTAGAGTATACGCCATGCCTAGCTCGTTGCTTAGGGAAATCTATAGCCTAAGGAGTATACGCCATGCCCTTAGGTTGACAAACATTAGACATGCATAACATGATCAAAGCATTGGCATATTGTTATATTAGCTAAATATAATTAGTGGTAGATATCAAAGCCCTAGCTTTTATTATCATCACTTAGACAATCAATCTTTGTTTTTACTTAAGGAATTTATTTTTAAACAACAAATCAGCAATCCTCGTGGGAATGATCCTGTACTTGCACCATATACTAATATGTTGATATTGTGCACATGCAGGTAAAACGTACAATTATTTACCTATTAATTTAGGCAGATATTTGCACAATACCAGTTCATCATGTTGATTAACCCAAGAGCTCGCTATGGATTTCTTTTGTTACTCTTATTAAACCCAGGACTCGGTCATCCAAATTGATTTAATTACCTAATCCACACCACAGGAATTAATCAAGTTAAATACACCAAAATATAATTGTAGCAAAGGTGGTAATATTGAAATCCTAAATAGACATGACTAGGGCTTCAATCTAGCCCCTAATTAAAATATAAACTACATAGCAAAATAAAAGGTGGAAGAGAAGAAAAGCCCAAACTCCTCTTGATCTAGCCTTCAGTTCATTTCCAGAGCTTGTGCCTCTTTCTCCACACTTTTTCCTAGAAGCTAAGAGGTCTATAGGCCTAATGAAATCCTAGAACCACTAGTAAACCTAGAAAATTCGTAAAGTTTAGTCCTATTACAAGTGCGACTTGGAATTCCCTAATATGGAAGGAAAAGGAATTCTGGCCGCAGCTGACTTGCTCTTCACTCAAGTGTGCGCTCGATCGCAGGACTGCGATTGATCTCTGGTGTTGGGCACTTGATCCCAGGTGCAATCGAGGATGTTGCTTGTGCGCACGAGCGCATGCCTTGCCCTTGTCTGATCCTTTTGCTTGTAGTGCGCTCGGTCACAAGTCTCCTGCGATTGATCGCACTTCCAGACCTTCAGCTTTTGCCAAATTTGCTCTTTAAGCCCAATACTTCTAGATTTGCTTCCTCTGCTTCCAAAGGCGTACAAAAGCACAGAAAATACAAAAAGAAAATAAAATGGCACAAACTATCAACACTAAGGAATTAACACATATAAGTTTAAGGTCTAAAATATGAATATTGTGGCACTTAACACACCCCCATACTTACATATTGCTAGTCCCTTAGCAATACGAAACTGAAAACTAAATGGAAAAACAAGCCTTTTAAACCCTAGGAATTCCCTAGAGGACGAGTGAAGTCTCATGAGGGTTTTCCAGGAATTTTATCCACAAACATCATGCAAGAGTTCATGTTATCCAAAAATTACGGTATCACTCAAAACCATGATTCTCATTCATTAGGAAGCTTAATAAGATAAACTCCACCTTCACAATGAATTGGAATTTTAAAATTTAATCACTTACAAAAGACATGCTAAGGCATCATAAATTCGAGACAGTGTAAAGTGAAGTAGCACATAAATATGAAGCTTCCAATTATTTCCAATGTGCAATGTCTCAATATCTCAAAGTTTACTAAAATCCCTATTAGAATGAACACCAATGGCATATTTTTCTTTTCCTTTTTTTTCTTTGTCAAGTTGTGCAATGTTTGGTTCCCTTAAGCTTTCTAATTGACCCATGTAACGGGTGTTAAGTCGATGACTCCCAAACTAGATAGTTTTAGGCCATTAGGTGTAGAGACACCCCTAGGGCTTACTAACTCAAGTTAAAAAGGCTACGAAACCAAACTAATCATAACATTAACCAAATCAAAATTCTTCAATTTTTGACGTGAACACTCAATGCTTTAAGGCAAGAGGTCCAATTACTTAGTGAAAAACTTATCAATGATATCTATATATATATATATATATATATATATTCTTTCTATCACATATATATATGCCAAAGTATCCATCTAAGAAATCATCCAGTTTCACCCGAGACATAGAAACACACACATCAGACTTCATGTCATACCTCACAAATTATGTGAAAATATGCTTGTGTAAGATTAGATCAAACATGTGAATCATCAACTGTCCTAAGTAAGTAACTAAACTGAAAAACTCAATTTTCAGATCATGTGTTCAAAATTTTAAGCTCACTAATAAAATCAAATCACAATTTTTAAGATCAACCAAAATTTTAAGACAAACATGTACATGTCTATATATATATATTTATTTATTTATTTTCACAAAATACAAAAATAAAAAATAAAATAAAACTTGGACAAAGTGTGTGTAAAGTGTCTCCCATACCCCCAAACGTAAATTACACAATGTCCCCAATGTGTCTATAACATGGAAAAAATTTACCCAAGATATGGATGAAATTGTTTGGAATAGCAACACACCCTCAAACTTGAACTGAAGCACACTTGTCCCTGCAAAATAAAACACTAAAACAAAAAAAATTTGAAAAACAAATAGAAAAATAACAAGACAAACTATGGGGTGCCTCCCATGAGTGCTATGTTTAACGTCTACAAGCAGACTGTATAGCAGCTTCAGTACTACTGGAAGGAGGTGCGCTCAAACGCACTACTGCATGATAGCTCAAAGTTGTGGACAAAAAACAAAGAAAAATTAAAACCACAAAAAAAAATAATAATAATAATAATAAAAAAATAACAGACTTTAAAAAAAGAAATATAAAACAAAAGGCAAAATAAAAGAAAACAGAAACAAAAAATAAAAAATAAAAGAGAAAAATAAAAGCAAAATTGAAATCAGTAGCTTGAGTACTGCTGTCTAGCTGTGCACTCGATCACAGTGCACTTGCGCTCGATCGCACAGCTGCGCTCGATCTCCCTGGAATGGGCGCTCGAGCATACTGTCGCAAAACATAAGCATATAGGGCTCACAGGTTGCAATGCGCTCGATCCTAATGAGACTGCGCTCGATCGCACTGCCGCAAATTAAATCAGATTTGTGGACAGAAATAGAGAGCAAAAACAAAACATAAAAATTAAACAAAAATAAACAAAAACATAAAAAAAAAAAAAACAAAATAAATAAATAAATAAACAAAACAGAGAAAAGAAAGCAAAATAAAAAATAAAAATAAAATAAAAGAAACTAAATTAAACTAATGGAAAAAATTTCAAGACATAATTTAACATAATCCCTGGCAACGATGCCAAAAACTTGTTGTGCCAAATACCTACCTATATTAATAGGCAAATACTTGGTACATTTTACTCGTAAGTGCACAAGATCAAACGATAGTATAGCAGGCAAATACGAGATCATTCCCACAAGGATTGGTAAATTATGTTTACAAGTAATTTCCTATTTAATTAATAGATAAAATTCAATTGTCACGATTGAATTAAAATAAAGAAATAAAATAAAAGATAAACTCAAACAAAAAAGGATTAGAGTTTTGATATCTACCACTAATCAGACTAATTAAGATAACAATATGCCAATGTGCCAATCATACCAGTATATTTAATGTTTACCAACCTAAGGGCATGGGTGTATACTCCTTAAGCTATAGATTTTCCTAAGCAACGAATTAGACATGGGTGTCTACTCTAATTCTTTTCTTTCTTAAAGGATTTAGCATGGGTATATACTAAGTTCTTCTTTAAGAAAGCATAAATCTGTGGAAATTGACAAACACATGAGGCCTAGGGCATGGGTGTATACTCCCGGTTCCCCATGTTGATTAACCTAAGAACCCGATGTGGATTTCTTTTATTACTCTTATTAAACCTAGGACTTGGTCATCCAAATTAATTTAATTAACTAATCCATACCACATGCATATGTTGATCAGGCAAACACATATGAGGAATTCAAGATAACATGAATTAATCAAGTTAAATACAACAAAATATAATTGTAGCAAAGGCACCAATATTGAGATCCTAAATAGAGATGACTAGGGCTTCAATCTAGCCGCAATTAAAATATAAAGTACATAACAAAATAAAAGGTGGAAGAGAAGAAAAACCCAAACTCCTCTTGATCTAGCCTTCAGTTCCTTTCCTGAGCTTGTGCCTCTTTCTCAACACTTTTTCCTAGAAGCTAAGAGGTTTATTTATAGGCCTAAAGAAATCCTAGAACCACTAGTAAACCTAGAAAATTTGTACGTTTAGTCCTATTACAAGTGGGACTTGGAATACCCAAATATGGAAGGAAAAGGAATCTGGCCGCAACTGACTTGCTCTTCACGCACGGCTGCGCTCAATCGCAGCCAATGTGCTCTCAATAGCAGGACTACGATCGATATCTGGTGTTGGGCGCTCAATCGCAGGTGCGACCGAGGATGCTGCTTATGCGCACGAGCGCACGCCTTGCGCTCATTTGATCCTTTTGCTTGTAGTGCGCTCGATCGCACTACCAAAGCCTTTAGTATTTCCCAAATTTGCTCTTTAAGCCCAAGTGTTCCAAGGATTTCAAAGGTTTCTACCTTTTTACAAAGATTAAAACCATTACCCATTCGGATTTGGGGGTTTTTTTTTGCCCTAGATCTGAAGAACCATCTTGAACTTTCCTAATGCTTGCAATTGAAGTGTTCTATGGACCCCTTTAGCATTCCTATTAAGTTTAAACCAAGACACATTGATCCATTTGATCAATTTTGACCAACCCAAACCCTAACATTTGAATATATGGGTTTTTGCCTAAATTCGAATTTCATTGATTTTGTGACTTCCATTGGGTCGTATGGACAATTGAAACTTTTAAAACCTATAGTTGGGTACCCGATCTACCTTTTTGACCAATTGGATTCAGCAGTTTTCGCCCAAAACCAAAAATGACGAAAATACCCGTTGTCCTTAAAAATTGGGCGTTTTTGCCTAACCTAGGAGTGACCCAATTTTGTTCAATGATTGAACCTGCCCATTTGGCCCTTTGATTGAAAACTTGACTATCTGGGTTTAACGTTTTGTCTAAGCCCACAAAATGACCAAAATGCTCTTCCTTCCCAAAATGCGTATTTTTGTCCTAATGGCCCAATTTTGTCAAACGAGTTAGGTCCATTTGTTAAACTAAACCTTGAATCTTTAAGAATCCCCACTTGTACTCTTAGTCAATTCAATTTCAACCATCTTCGGTTATAGCTTTGAACTTACCAAAATACCCTGGAATCCACACCTTGACTCCTGTGATATATCAACTACCCGTGTTCACAAAATCTTGAGGCCACTAATTGCTTGAGCGCGTCAAGTAATTAATCTGAATACTCCACCCCTTTAAGTGCACTCACCTAAATTACCAAATCATCCAACCCACTAATCATGTTCAACCTCAGCTTGGAAATGTCCTCAGAATCTCCACTAAACATGTCTTGCATTATCTCCTGCATTTTTGCCATGCCAGGGTGAAGTTTCATTAGGATACTTTTGCATATAGTTGGTGTAGGATATTGGCTAGGTATATGAGAGCATAGCATTGATGGAAATTCTTGGTGCAAGATGATGGCACGGACGAAAGCGAGTGCAGAAGCCTTATCCTCTTTACGCCCACGATCCCACCGACTCTGGACCATGATGCATGTCGCCTAGGACTTGAGTCCAATTCTGATTTTGAGATTCAGGATGTCGCCCCCGACATCTCACCAGTCAGTAGTCCGGAGCCCAAGGGCCAGTAAATGAAAATGAGAAGCGGCACTAATAGCGACAATGCCAACCACACTGATGACTGCAACTGCTTCAAGCTTTACAAGGCCCAGCGTAGGTATCAGGACTTCTACAAAGGGCGGAAGATTATAGTTGAGAGAGGAATCAACGAGGCTGATGCAGCCAAGAGAGCTCCATGGTGTTGTGCCAAATACTACATAAATTAATAGATAATATTTAGTACGTTTTAACTCACAAGTGCACAAGATCAAAACAATAGTATAGTGCAGCAAGTACGAGATAGATCCCACAAGGATTGTTAATTTTTAGAATTAATTAAAATATCAAACTTGTCACGAGATTGATATTATGAAAAAGAAATAAAAAGATATAAAGATAAATGAAAAGCTAAAGGTAGGGCTTTGATATCCACCACTAATCATATTTAAATAATATAATAATATGCCAATGATTCAATCATATTATGAATACCTAATGATTGCCAACCTAAAGGAATGGGTGTCTACTCCTTAAGCTATTGATTTCCCTAAGCAAAGAATTAGGCATGGGTGTCTACTCTAATTATTTTTTTTCTTAAAGGATTTAGCATGGGTGTCTACTAAGTTGTTCTTTAAGAAAGCTTAAATCTGTGGAAATTGACAAACACATGAGGCCTAGGGCATGGGTGTCTACTCCTGGTTCCCCATGTTGATTAACCCAAGAACCCGGTGTGAATTTCTTTTGTTACTCTTATTAAACCCCGGACTCGGTCATCCAAATTGATTTAATTAACTAATCTATACCACAAGCATATAATGGCCAATCACATACATATGAGGAATTCAAGAAAACAGGAATTAATCAAGTTAAGCAACACCATATGATTATCACAAAAGCGCCAATATTGAAATATTAAATAAACATAATTAGGGCTTCAATCTAGCCCTCCTTAAGAGTTAGTTATACATAATAAAAATAAAAGAAAAGGAAAAGGAAAAGAAAGAACCGAAAACCGCTCATAGAAGTAGCCTCCAATCCCTCTCCCCAAAGTTGCCTCCTTCGAATTGTCTCTTGAATTGTGAGGCTTAGAGGTCTATTTATAGGGCTTAGGAGAGTCCTAGAAACCCTAGTAATCGTAGGAATTTTGGAGATTTAAGTCCAAGTCCAATTAGGATAAAGAAAACCTAAGTCCAAAAGGAATACGATTCTCCCAGAATTGTGCTCCTATCTTGCGAGGTGATTTTCGCACTGCGATGCTCCGAATTAGGAAAATTATATTTCACAATGATTTGTAGAATTTTGAGTTAGCCTTCTAATGACGCTTGAGTCACTGCAATTGGATATTTTAGCTGAAAGTTATGGTCAAAATACCGAGATGTATGCAAAATCCAATTTTGAATCCAATCCGATTTTGACTCCAATTTGAGAAATTCTGATTTAATCCTTTCCTTTATTTGATTAAACTTGACAAGGATTGGTTAAGCTTAACCATATCTTCTAGGTCTTTCCAATTTGCCCTTTAGGCTTGGAACTTTCCGGAAACGCTTTCTTTTCTTCCAAAAACCTATAAAACAAAGAAAATACAAAAAGGAAGTAAAATGGCATAAATTAACCAAACTAAAGGATTAACACATGTAAGTTATGGGCTTAAAATATGAATATTTTAGCACTTAAGACACCCCCAAACTTACATATTGCTAGTCCCTTAGCAATACAAAGCTAAAAATTAAATGGAAAACTGAAAACAAAAAGATTAATCCATCTTTCGTGGGATGTAAAATTGCATTTAGCGTATGCAACAAGCCTTTTAAACCCCTAGGAATTCCCTAGTGGACGAGTGAAGTCTCGTGAGGGTTTTCCAGAAATGTTACCTACAAATATCATGCAAGAGTTCATGTTATTCAAAAATTAAAATATCAATCAAAACCATGATTTTTCATTCATTAGCAAGCTTAAAAAAATGAACACCATCTTCACAATGAATTGGAATCTCAAAGTTCAATTACTTACAGAGGGCATACTAAAACATTACACGTTTGAAAACAATGTAAAGTAAACTACAACAAAATTATGAGGCTTCCAAGTATTTCCAACGTGTAATGTCTTCATATCTCAAAGTTCACTGAAATCCCTATTAGAATGAACAACAATAGCATATTTTTCTTTATTTTTTTTTTTCATTTCTTTTTTTCTTCATCAGGTTGTGCAAAGCTTGGTTCTCATAAGCTTTCTAATTGACCCATGTAATGAGTGTTAAGTCAATGACTCCCAAACCAGATGGTTTTAGGGCATTAGTTGTATAGACACCCCTAAGGACCTACTAACTCGAGTTAAAAAGGCTACAAAACCAAACTAACCTTGACATTGATCAAATCCAAAATTTTCACCTTTTGACGTGAACACTCAATGCTTTGAGGCAAGAGGTCCAATTACTTAGTGAAAAGCCTATCAATGATCATTTATTTATTCTCTTTTTTTTTTCACAAATATGCCAAAGTGTCCATCTAATAAATCATCCAGTTTCATCCAAGATACAGAAACACGAATATCAGACCTCATGTCATACCTCACAAATTATGTGCTAATGTGCTTCTGTAAGATCAGATCAAACATGTGAATTCTCAACTGTCCTAAGCAAGTAACCAAACTGAAAAACTCAATTATCAGATCATGTGTTCAAAATTTTAAGCTCACCAATCAAATCAAATCACAATTTTTAAGATCAACCAAAATTGTAAGACAAACATGAACATGCATTTTTTTTTTTCTTTTCACAAACAACAAAAATAAAATAAAACTGGAATTTTTTTTTTCATAAACAATAAAAATAAATTTTTTTTCATAAACAATAAAAATAAAAATAAAATAGAACTGGGACAAAGTGTGTGTAAAGTGTCTTCCATACCCCCAAACTTAAATTACACATTGTCCCTAATGTGTCTATAATATGGAAAGAATTTACCCGAGAGATGGATGACATGTTTGGAATGGCATGGCTCATAGCACACCCCCAAACTTGAATTGAAGCACACTTGTCCCTGCAAAATAAGAAAACACAAAAACAAGTAAAAAAATAAACAAAACTAAAGATAAATAAAAAAAATTAACTTAAAACACACTAAACAAAACAAAATAAAAAGATAAACTATAGGGTGATGTGTGTGTGATATGCGATGATGGTGGTGGTTGAAGGCTGGTGGAAGTGAGGAAGAGTGGTGGTGTGCCAGTGAAAGTGTGGGGGCAGATGATGGGGGGTGCAGTCTGTACGGCGCAGGAGAGGATATGAAAGTGGGGAAACAATGACCTAAAATAGGTCATGTGGCCTTCTGAGCGAGTGCGCTCAATCGCACACATGGTGCGCTTGATCGCATTCGCACAATGGTGTGCGTGTGTGGATGATGTGCGCTCGAACGCACGCATGGTGCGCTCGATCGCACTAACAGAATGTAAAACAATCAATATTTGGTTACTGCGCTCGATCGCACTTAGGATGCGGTCGATCGTGGTAACAAAATGTAACAAAAATGACTAGGGACTTGAAACACTCAAACACTAAAGTAAAATAAAACACAAAGGAAATCAAAAACAAAATATAAATAAAACAAAATAAAAAGGATATGCTATGGGGTGCCTCCCATGAGCTCTAAGTTTAACGTCTTCAACCAGACTATTGTCCCCTTTTAAACTTGAAGCACCAGTCTTTTCTTCTCTTGCACCAAAGAGGATGACTTTTTCCTATTTCAGGGTAATTCAAACTGTCTATAGATTGGGGCAGACCATTCTGAGTCTTCTCAAACAGTTTCTCATCCGGAAGGAAATCATGAACTGGAATAAAATAAGAAGAAAACTCAAGGAGCTTTTCTATCTTGATGTCCTCAATTTGCTCATCACATAACCTCTGCAGACTTCTCTCTTGGACTCTCGGTAATTAAAGAATAGGAGCTGATGTTGAAGAAGTTGCAGTGCTCTCTTCCTTTTCCCAATGTGGTTCCTTTAGAACCTTAGTTTACTCCTCCTTCCTCTCTTCCACCTTGTTGTTCTCAGGAGTGGAATCCAACAAGGCCTCAGCTTGCTCAAGTATCATGTCATGGTCCATATCAAATTCAAATTGAGCAAAGGATTCTACCAATGGATACTCCAGACTTCACTCACTACACATCTCATCTCAGTTTGCTTGAGCAATTTGTCAAGATCCAGGTCACATCCATTTTGATCAAAACGCTCTCCCACCGGATCCTCCAGACTTGGCTCATTAGAAGTTTCAACATGCTCAAGTAGCTTGTCCAGGTCTAAGTCACCTCCAAATTCATCAAAGCGCTCTCCCAAAGGGTCCCAAAGACTTGGCTCACAAAAAATTTCCTCAACAATTTCTTCATTCCCAGGTGTGGTAGTTGTTTGCTCATGATAATAAGTGCACTCGTCCTTCATGTATTTTCCATGAGGAGTGGTCACTGATTGACTTTGGCACTCTTCTTCTTCTTGGTATTGTTGATGCCAATTGATTGGAGATGGCTCCTCTTCATGATAATGTTGAGACCAATTGATGAGAGATGTCTCCTTATCTGCAATTGAAAACATGGGACAAGTTTAGTGGTGTGGTCAATATGGGAACATATGGCACATACCTCGACTTGTGAAACTTGTTGAACAGGACCATTGTTATGATTAGTCATAGCTTTCACGAGCTTGTCCCGCTTTTCCTCCATGGTAGCCATTTGAGCCTGACTTCCACCATTGGTGCTCTCTTCATTTATGCCTTTTCCTTTGAATCCTTGTCTCCCTTTAGATGAGAATTGTTGAGGTGCTCACTCAATGTCTCGAAGAGCTCCATGGCTTCCTCGCTGCTTTTCTCCATCAACATGCTACCACAAGCTAAATCTACAAGACTCTTGTTAGGATCATTTAAACCCTCGTAGAATGTTAGTATCTGATCGTCTTGAGATATATTGTGATGAGGGTATCTAAGAAGTAGTTCTTTATAGTGTTCCCATGCCTCGAAGAAAGGGTCTCCGTCTTTTTGTTGGAAAGTCAGAATTTCCCTTCTCAATTGCCTTGTTTTGTGGGCTGGAAAAAACTTGTTTAAGAACTTAGTGGCCATCTCATCCCAAGAATGAATAGAACCTGCGGCCAAAGAATTGTACCATCGCTTAGCATTATCTTTTAAAGAAAAAGGGAAGAGGATTAACCTGATTTCTTCTGGAGTTAAACCCTGAACATTTTGAGTCCTGCAAAAATTATAGAATTCTCGAATATGCCAATATGGGTTCTCTGTAGGTGTGCCTTTATAGTGTGGACTCATATTGAGTAGCGAAGATATATCGTAATTGCTCTGGACAATGGGCTGAAAATAATGCATGATGGCTAGTTGAGGATCTGGGGACTGAATGAACTTTTCATAGGTCTTCGCATCGGAGGTGTATTGTTTCTCAACATGATTAAAACAGAAAGAAAATTAAATAACAAAACAAAAATAAAAGAAATAAATTAGATATATCATTAGTGTAGTAACTGTGCTGCTCTCTGGATGTGCGATCGATCGCACCGTGAGGCGCGCTCGATTGCACTGGTGCGCTCGATCGCCCTGGTTGGGTGCTCGAGCGCACCTCTAGAGGCAAAACAGGAACTGCAAAAAAAACTAGAAAAACAGAAAAATTTAAAACAAAAATAAATTAAAGGAAACAATTCCAAACAAAATCAAACAATCCCCAGCAACGGTGCCAAAAACTTGTTGTGCCAAATACTACCTAAATTAATACATAATATTTAGTATGTTTTAACTTGCAAGTGCACAAAATCAAAACAATAGTATAGTGCAGCAAGTACGAGATTGATCCCACGAGGATTGTTGATTTTGTTGTAGAATTAATTAAAATATCAAACTTGTCACAATATTGATATTATGAAAAAGAAATAAAAAGATATAAAGATAAATGAAAAGCTAAATGTAGGGCTTTGATATCCACCACTAATCATATTTAAATAATATAACAATATGCCAATGATCCAATCATATTATGAATACCTAATGTTTGCCAACCTAAGGGTATGGGTGTCTACTCCTTAAGCTATTGATTTTCCTAAGCAACGAATTAGGCATGGGTGTCTACTCTAATTTTTTTCTTTCTTAAAGGATTTAGCATGGGTGTCTATTAAGTTGTTCTTTAAGAAAACATAAATTTGTGGAAATCGACAAACACATGAGGCTAAGGGCATGGGTGTCTACTCCTGGTTCCCCATGTTGATTAACCCAAGAACCCGGTGTGGATTTCTTTTGTTACTCTTATTAAACCCAGGACTCGGTCATCCAAATTAATTTAATTAACTAATCCATACCACATGCATATAATGGCCAATCACATACTTATGAGGAATTCAAGAAAACAGGAACTAATCAAGTTAAGCAACACAATATGATTTTCATAAAGGCACCAATATTGAAATATTAAATAAACATAATTAGGGCTTCAATCTAGCCCTCCTTAAGAGTTAGTTATACATAATAAAAATAAAAGAAAAGGAAAAGGAATAGAAAGAACCGAAAACTGCTCCTAGAAGTAGCCTCCAATCCCTCTCCCCAAAGTTGTCTCCTTCTAATTGTCTCTTGAATTGTGAGGCGTAGAGGTCTATTTATAGGGCTTTGGAGAGTCTTAGAAGCCCTAGTAATCCTAGAAATTTTGGAGATTTAAGTCCAAGTCCGATTAGGATAAAGAAAACCTAAGTCCAAATCGGAATAGGATTCGCCCAGAATTGCGTTCTTAATTTGCAGGGTGAGTTTGGCATTGCGGCACTCCGACTTAGGAAAATACTATTTCACAATGATTTGTAGAATTTTGAGTTAGCTTTCGAATGACGCATGAATGACCGCAATTAGATATTTGAGCTAAAAGTGATGGTCAAAATACGGAGATATATGCAGAATCCAATTTTTAATCCAATCCGATTTCGACTCCAATTTGAGAAATTCCTATTTAATCCTTTCCTTTATTTGATTAAACTTGACCATGATTGGTTAAGCTTAAGCATATCTTCTAGGTCTTCCAAATTTGCCCTTTAACCTTGGAACTTTTTTGGAAACGCTTTCCTTTCTTCCAAAAACCTATAAAACCCAGAAAATATAAAAAGGAAGTAAAATGGCATAAATTACCCAAACTAAAGGATTAACACATGTAAGTTAAGGGCTTAAAATATGAATTTTTTAGCACTTAACACACAGGTACAGATGATAGTAAACGCCCAGGGTTGGACGAACATGGTGGTGGATCACCGTCCCGTAGTCAAGGAGCTAATCCACGAGTTCTATGCCAATATCCACATGAGGTGCGGTGACTCCTTTTCATAGTTGGCTTTGAGGCACGTTGATCATAGTGACCCCCACTCTCATTAGCCACCTCACCAGGGCACTACGAGTGCGTGACCCTGAATATCCATGGCCAGTCGGCAGCTGATAAGTGTCAAATATTGCATATTTGGACCCCTTTATTTACATTAGTTAATCCTTTAGCTGTGTCGTTATTTAATATTTTGTGTTAGTTTTGTGTTTTTAGTATTTTGTAGGTCATTGAAGAAAAACTACAGCTTTAAAGGGAAAAATGCGAAGTTTGGAAGAAAGCATACTTTGAGAAGACCTAGATGATGTGGTTAAGTCTAACCAAATCCAAGAAAAGGTTAAATCAGATTAAAGTTCAGATTGGATAAGATTTCGGATCGGATTCAAATTCAGATTCTGCACATGTCTTAGTATTTTGACCATAACTCTCCGGTCAAATATCGGATTGAAGTGATTCAAACGGCATTAGAAAGCTAGCTCAAAATACTACAATTTGTTGTGAAATAGAATTTTCGTAATTCGTACAGTTACTATGTCAAAATCGCCCCGCAATTAAAGGACACAAATCTGGACGAATCCTATTCCGATTTCAGACTTCTATTTTGACTGGGAGACAGACCTCCGAATTATCTAGGTTTACTTGGGCTTCTAGGACTTCCCTAAGCTTATAAATAGACTTCTTTGCATTCAAGAAAAGATACACAATCCCAGAGAGCAAAATTCTTTTGTTTAGTTTTTCTTTAGGTTTAGGTTTAGGTTTAGATTTTATTTTTATGTGGAGCTAAATTCCCAACTAAGGTTGGGGATGAAGCCTCACCGATGAAGAACATCAATACTTTTATGTAAGTTTTTATTATTCTGATTTTATTGGGTTTTATATTTCAATTGTTTTACTTCTAATCAATTGTATGGAGTGATTCTTGGATATCTCTTGTGATTCAAGGATACATTTGATGATTTGAGATAATTTCATATGATTGATTGCTTGGCTTTTAACTCATAAAAATTGGATATCCCTTGTGATTTGTTCTACGGATACATCTGGTGTTTCAATTTAATTTGGATTCCTTTTGTGATTTGGTCAATGAATGGATACATGGGATGGTTTTGATTAATTCTTTGAAGTATAGTAAAACATATCTATGATTTAATTTGTGAGAACTTCGGATTAATATTGATGAACATAAAGTATGTTGTTATGATTTGGTGAGTGTGAATTCCCAAACCTTAGTACCTTTATCCTTAGATTTACTTATTTTATTTAGTTTATGTTTATCCTTTAATTTTCAAAACTCAAAAATCAAAACCCTTTTGGAACTAGATTAGGATTTAATTAGTTTAGATATAAATTGCTCTTTCAAAAATACAATTCTCTGTGGGATCGACCTCGCACTTGCAATCCATTAAACTACAATCGATTCGTGCACTTGCGAGTTAAATAAATTTGCACAACAGCAGCCTTCCCACCCGTGCTCAGTTGGTTGAGCATTTTTTCGACGGGCATCCCCATTAGATGGAAACAGAGGGAGAAGGAGGTTTATAGATCAATGACCTCAGGAGCAGTGACGACCGGTGCATCTACCAAATCATGGTCAGTCGGATATTCCCGGTAATGAGCCTCACATCCATCACCATCAAGTGAGCTCGCTGCCTTTATGCACTTTTGACAGAGACCTCCATCGATTTTGGCTTCTTGGTCACGACGACGATGATGGGAGTACGGTTAACGGATCAGATCACCGCCCTACCGTATGGAGCCTTAGTCACCCGGATCGCCAAGCACACCTGAGTATCCACTAGGGGCCTGAAGGAGTTACTACCATCCAAGGGGCCCATAACCTCGCGATTCCTCAATGCGAGCAACGCTCGACTTTGAGGAGTTGAGCCAAAGCAGAGACCACCGCAACCCCCGAGAGCAGCCAGAGCAGACGCGGCATCCTCATCTATGAGCCAGGGCTAGCATATGGATCATATAGAGGAGATGCTTCGAGAGGTGCAACAATCTCTCCAGGAGCTAAATGCTGCACGAGAAGAGGATCACGCCATTCTTGTAAAGTAGCAAAACCACTTGATGGGATCCTTTGACGTCAGGGGATACGGCATTCGCAACCCGAGCGTCAATAGGGGGTAGAGGGAGCCCGAGTGCGAGAGGTACACCAGGTCAAGGATTGTTGTGCCGAATAACCGCCTAAATTAATAGGCAAATACTTGGTACATTTTACTCGCAAGTGCACAAGATCAAACGATAGTATAGCAGGCAAATACGAGATCATTCCTACGAGAATTGATAAATTATGTTTAGAAGTATTTTCCTATTTAATTAATAGATAAAAATCAATTGTCACGATTGAGTTAAATTAAAGAAATAAAATAAAAGATAAACTAAAACTAAAAAGGATTAGGGTTTCGATATCCACCACAAATCAGACTAATTAATATAACAATATGCCAATGCGCCAATCATACTGGTATATTTAATGTTTGCCAACCTAAGGGTATGGGTGTCTACTCCTTAAGCTATTGATTTTCCTAAGCAACAAATTAGGCATGGGTGTCTACTCTAATTTTTTTCTTTCTTAAAGGATTTAGCATGGGTGTCTACCAAATTGTTGTTTAAGAAAGCATAAATCTGTAGAAATCGACAAACACAAGAGGCCTAGGGTATGGGTGTCTACTCCCGGTTCCCCATGTTGATTAACCCAAGAACCCGGTGTGAATTTCTTTTGTTACTCTTATTAAACCCAGGACTTGATCATCCAAATTGATTTAATTAACTAGTCCATACAACATGCATATGTTGGACAATCACATACATATGAGGAATTAAAGATAACAGGAATTAATCAAGTTAAATACACCAAAATATAATTGTAGCAAAGGCGCCAATATTGAAACCATAAATAGACATGATTAGGGCTTCAATCTAGCCCTAATTAAAATATAAACTACGTAACAAAAGTAAAAGGTGAAAGAGAAGAAAAACCCAAACTCCTTTTGATCTATCATTCAGTTCCTTTCCAAAGCTTGTGCCTCTTTTCCACACCTATTCCTAGAAGCTAAGAGGTCTATTTATTGGCCTTTAGAAGTCCTTGACACACTAGTAAACCTAGAAAATTCGTAGGGTTTAGTCCTATTACAAGTGGGACTTGAAAAACCCTAATATGGAAGGAAAGGGAGTCTAGCCATAGCTTAAGGATTTCTCCAGTGCACGGGTGCGATCGATCGCAACCTCTGTGCACTCGATCACACGTGGCTGCACTTGCTGCTTGTCTTCTATGGTAGTGTGCTCTATCGTAGGTTCCCTACGTCCGATCGCACTGCCAAGAACTCAAACTTTTCCCAAATTCTCTTTTTGAGCCCAAATCTTTCAGATTTACTTCCTTCTCTTCCGAAAGCCTACAAAAGCATGGAATACACATAAAAGAACTAAAATAGCATAAATTAACAACACTTAAGGAATTAATACATATAAGTTTAAGGGCTAAAATATGAATATTTTGGCACTTAACAAGGATCTATAGAGCCTAGTACTAGGAGACGATCCCACTCTTAGAGCAATCTTGCCTTGTCTTTTCCCTTTTGAAAGTCCACAACGGTGGTGGCAATTTTGTATGTTTTGACTACATTATAAGTCCACCTTGGTGGTGGCAATTTTGATGTGTGTTGACTTATTATGCTTCTCCTTATTCTTGGGCATAAGTATGACTTGCTTCGCTATGCTTGGTAATGACAATTTGTATGTGGTTGTTTCTTCTTTCTTTCCTTGTATTTAATTATGTATGCCGATCTTTTCAAAACCATATGTTCCTTATCAACCGTTTTCTTCTATCAAAAATTTTAATTGTTTTTGAAAACCTTCTCTATCAAGAGGATCTTTTTTACTACTGAAACCAAATTTCGAGGATGAAATTCTTATAAGGAGGGGAGAGTGTAATAACCTGACAAAAACAATTGTTTTCATTAAAAGATTTTCTACAAAGAACGACTAAAGAATTTATGTAAAACTCGATTTTATAACAAAGGACCTAAGTCCACACTTATAGCCTTAAAACTCCTAAATTCATTTGGGAGCATAAGCCCAAGCTTAACCCTTTCTGATCATATGTACGCTAGGGTTGCCGGACGTATGCCTTTGTTTCTAGTACCAGACGTACAATGGGGGACCACTGTACGTATGCCTCTAACTTATAGTAAGGACGTACAATGGGGGACCACCGGACGTATGCTACTTTTTGGTTGACCACTGTTAATAACTATAGGTACGAAGCACCCTTTGGACTATTGAGTAAATAGTACCGGACGTACGCCCCAAGAGAATCAGATGTCCACTACTTTTTAGAGGACTTGGTAGCGCCCTCAGCTTTTCTGGACTATAAATACCAACCCCCACCACCCCTTTGAAGCCAACATTTCCGCCCGCAAGCTCTCTATAACCACCCTATATGAGTGCTTTGTGAGTTTTGAGAGAGAGAGGAGGAGTGCTTGAGTTCTTGCCATTTTTCCCAAGCTAACTCCTACCCATTTCTATGTTTTTAAAGTTGTCTCTGTACTGTTTTAAGTTTTAGAGGCACCTGTTGTACCAAATTTCCACCTAGATTAATAGGCAAATACTTGGTACGTTTTACTCACAAGTGCACAAGATCAAAGGATAGTATAGCAGGCAAATACGACATCATTCCTATGAGGATTGGTAAATTATGTTTATAAGTAATTTCCTATTTAATTAACAGATAAAACTCAATTGTAACGATTGAATTTAATATAAAGATATAAAATAAAAGATAAATTAAAACTAAAAAGGATTAGGGTTTTGAGATCCACCACTAATCAGACTAATTAAAATAACAATATGCCAATGCGCCAATCATACCGGTATATTTAATGTTTGCCAGCCTAAGGGTATGGGTGTCTACTCCTTAAGCTATTGATCTTCCTAAGCAACGAATTAGGTATGGGTGTCTACTCTAATTCTTTTCTTTCTTAAAGGATTTACCATGGGTGTATAATAAGTTGTTCTTTAAGAAAGCATAAATCAATGGAAATCGACAAATACATGAGGCCAAGGGCATGGGTGTCTTCTCCTTGTTCCCCATGTTGATTAACCCATGAACCCGGTGTGGATTTCTTTTGTTACTCTTATTTAACCTAGGACTCAGTCATCCAAATTGATTTAATTAACTAGTCCATGCCACATGCATATGTTGATTAGGCAAACACATATGAGGAATTCAAGATAACAGGAATTAATCAAGTTAAATACACCAAAATATAATTGTACCAAAGGCACCAATATTGAAATCATAAATAGACATGATTAGGGCTTCAATCTAGTCCTAAATAAAATATAAGCTACATAACAAAAATAAAAGGTGGAAGAGAAGAAAAACCCAAACTCCTCTTGATCTAGCCTTTAGTTCCTTTCCAGAGCTTGGGCTTCTTTCTCCACACTCTATCCTAGATGCTAAAAGGTCTATTTATAGGCCTCTAGAAGTCCTTGTTACACTAGTAAACCTAGAAAATTCGTAGGGTTTAATCCTATTGCAAGTGGGACTTGGCATACCCTAACGTGAAAGGAAAGGTCATTCTAGCCGTAGCTCATTGTTCTCCAACGCACGGGTACGATCGATCACATCCCGTGTGTGCTCAATCGCACGTCTACGATCCAGTCTCCATGTGTGCGCATGAGCGCACGCCTTGCGCTCGTCTGGTCCTTTTGCTTGTGGTGCGATCGATCGCACTACCAAAGCCTCCAGTTTTTCCCAAATTTGCTCTTTAAGCTCAATACTTCTAGGTTTTCTTCAGTTTCTTCCAAAGACCTACAAAGACACAGAAAATACAAAAAAGGAATAAGATGGCATAAACTAACAACACTAAGGAATTAACACATATAAGTTTAAGGGCTAAAATATGAATATTTTGGCTCTTAATAGCACCATGTTAGAGTTCTTGCATCATTTCTTACAAAGCCTATAACATTTTCAAAAAGAGTTTAAAAGAGCCTTCGATCCTTTATATTGCATGATGATGAGTTTTCTTACAATGCATGTGTTTATTTAATAGCCTAAGAGGAGATATGATAGCCTATAGGTTTTAGAAACCATAAAACCCCCTTAGGAGCTTTTGGCCAAAATGCCTACTTAGTCACCGGATGTACGCTCCTCGAGCCCGGACGTATGGTCCGGAGGTCAGACATCCGCCTTAGCCCCCATTTCTGCAACTGAAGTCCCAGCACCCCTTAATATTAGGTTAATCTAGTATCTTACTTGTAAGGGTCCCTTTAGTACTACGTATAACAATGTGCTATATTTAGTTATAGCATGATTTAGCAATGTTGGAGTATTCAAGCGAGCATGTGAGGTAAGTAACCACATATGAACCTTTTTCCTTAAAAACGTGCGATATGTTAGTTGACTGACCACGAGTATGATATGAGCATCTTTACATTTCATAATTACTTGGTAATTGCATTATAAATTGATTAATAATATGCATCGTATCACATGGTACACTGGTACGTGCGGTATAATGGCCATGGGCTTACTATATAGACTTGATTCTATGGTCAAATGTGTGTGTTATATAGGCCTTGGATCCAATGGTTGTTTCATGGCGGGTGTAGCCTTAATGGGCAATCACTACAGGATGGGCATCATTAGCGGTGTGGGTCACCCGAGGTGGGACTCGGTCGTGCCACTAGTGTTATGTATGGTAGCGTACAATGGTCGGGGCACCGGCATTGTACTACAGGTCACTCGGGACAGCGCTAACCCCGCTGAGAATGTGTAATATCTTGAGTAGACCATACATGAGAGTTATGACATATAAAAGCATTATTCTTTCTACATTAAAGTACTTAGGCATTTGCCACCGGTAGTACACTACACTTTGAAAACCACAATACTATTTTATTTGTATTAACGGAGACAACACCTCCTTTTAATGTTTACTAAAACTGCATGTTTATTCCTGCTTAAATGGATCAATCATACCTAATTGTGAGGTTTACTTTCTAAGTCGTTACACTTACGTTGTTATTACCTTTCTAGGAAAGCTATTGCTAGAACCCAAGGGTGGTACGGCTGCCACTACAGACTTTGTTTTAAAGGTTAGCAGGTTTCTTTAAGTATTACTGTTAGTTGCTCCATGTCTTGATTTCAAGGAATATACTTGTCCATTTCATGATTTAATAGTTTTCTCATATTTATATCACCTTCATATGCATTAACTCTGATAATGGTTAGAGGGGTGATTCCTCATTTAGACACAAGTTTGTTTAAGTGGGTTAATTGCCAGTAACCCTGCTAGGTTAACCAAGGGTAATTTTGGGGGAGTTACAAAATACTTGCCTTGTTTTTAAAACTCTTTGAACCTCTCCGTTTTCATTGATGCTCTTATGAGTTTGGAGGTTCCTAGTTAAAAACTTCATGTTATTTGTACCAAGTAGAGCTTCTTAAAAAAGCTTTGTGCTTTCACTTACTTGGGGTTTTGTGTTGAGATTTAAACCACAACATACACTTCCGCAGCCACAAAGAAGTCTACCAAAGGGTCAATAAGGAAATGAACTCCATGAAGATTGGCTAGCTAGGAGATGAGCGGGAGGCTTGTTGATCTTACAGAGTCTAGAGTATTTCTAAGGTCTGTAATATGGATCTTCGTATAGTGATTTCCTGGGTTTGACTATGCCATAGTGGTTTTTCCCTTTGACTGGTTCAAAGAGTTTTCTACTTCGTCAACAAATCTTATATTGTGAATGTGTGGATGTTTCTATAGTTGTGTTAGTTTAATATTGAGCATGACTATTTATTTTCCTTATATAAACTACTTATGTGTTTGATTTGGGGGTAACCCTTGTGTTTTATCACTTTTACCAAAAATAAATTTAAGAGGTAATTACCTTTTGCCCCCATCAATTATAACGCATTGTCACCTTCCCCCCATAAACTGCCAACTGTACCACCTGACCCTATCAAACTACAATTTTGAACTCAAAAGCGCCCCTCCGTTAGTCATAGGGATTAAAATAGATGGTCAACCCGTCATGTGCCAGTCACGTGCGACTTTAACTCTTTTGCTTCCACTTTTGCCCTCACTTCAATGGAATGGACCACGTTGGACCATGGCAACCTTAAAACAAATTGAAAAAAAAAAGTAAGGACCATATAAACTGTCATCGTCTTCTACCTAAACTCTAAAAAAAAATTGAGGCACTTCGCCAAGAAGATTGAGAGGGTATGTAAACGCCCAAGAAAATAATTAAGTTTATTATTAATAATCTCATAGTAATCGGAACTAATTAGTGGAATAAATTATGCATGAAATGATTTAGAATAATAAATATAATAATAATAACGATTTTATCATAATTGAAATATAAACAAGATTGGTTAATAATAATGATAATATTTGTGAGATAATAAAATAATAACAATATCATTTAATGATGATATATTTATGTAATATAGGTTTTAGTAATAAAAAGATTAACTAATAATAATGTTAGTGTGACAATTGGTCAATAAACAAAATGGGTTAATGGTATTAGAATAATAATATGTAATAAATAATTCATGGTAATGGTAAGAGGTAGTTAGAATAAATAAAAGTAGTGTGTGGAATTATGAAAGATGGGGCTTTAAAATAAAAAGGAGATCTAACTAGTGCCATGTGTCGGGCTACCATTGGCTATGTGGGATATCCCCTTATCCCCTTATCCCATCTCTTTCTCCCTACTCTCATCTCATGCACATCACTTTCTTCTTCTCTTTCGTTCTTTCTCTTCTCCCTTTCACGTTCCTTTTTTCTTTTCTCTTCTCACCGACACACATACACACACTCATGGCTGAGTGGGAGAGAGAACGAAACTGAGTGAGAGAGAGAGAGAGTTGCTGCCGTGTAAGAAGAAGAAAGAAAAAGGAGGGAAGTGATGAACGAAAATGGGATTTCTGGCCATGGATTGTTGTTGGGTAAATCTCTAACCTTCCTCTTATGATTTTCTGTTCTACCCATTCGATTAGAAGCTTTAAAGCATGTTGATTTGAGTAATTTCTAATTAGGTCGAAAATTGGGGAATTTTAATAGGAAGCCTAATTCCTAAAATTAGTTTGGGGCTTTAATGTGTAGTAGAGTGCCATGCATGATTTAAGCTCCGGGTTGTTAAATTAATGGGTTGAAACTCCAATTTTACCTATTGGTAGAGTATGGATATAAACCCTAATTTGTATAGTATGAATTAAATTGTATGTGAACACTAAGATGGCTAATTGGATGGCTTAATTGCATTTAGAGTGTTAATTAACTCTAGATTTTCACGGGCTCCATGGAAATTGATACCTATGGGGTTTAAGTTCTTATATGTCATATTAGAATCATAATGATTATTATAAATGTTTAGTAGTATTATAAATTGGGGTAAATGACAATCGGAATGAATACATACATGTTACGTATGCTAAGGGAGTAAATAGGTATATAATGTGATAAGTAGTAAGTAGATAAGTAGATGTGTTTAATGGTCTAACAAAGATAATGAGTTTCAATAATAAACATGTTGATAAACATAGAGTATGTATGATAAGGTTATAAAATAAAATGAATAAATGAGCATTAGACAATAATAATTATAGGGTTAAGTGTTGTTACACCATATTTTACCCTAAAGTCACTGGGCCGGATATCTGACAATCCAGATAGGAGCTCATTTGCCCCAATAAAAGCCCAACGCCTTAATATGAGCTTGCTAAGAAGTAACCCGGCTTCGGAAGCATGGAACGATGTCACTTTTCCAAACCCACACTCTCGAAAAGCCACGCCCACTCGGTTTGCACAATCAAAGGTATACTTAATGTGAGAATACAACAGTTGTGGGCAAGATACGTGTCAGTCACACTAACAACTCGATTGTGGCACACTTGTCGGGTTAGTTATGACACACACTTAAATGCCATCGATGGTTATGCATCATTCCCCGGATCACGCCACCCATGATATCTGCCACACGCCATCCTTGGAATGACACCAATGGCAAGGACGATCTCTCATCAAACATAACGGTCTAGGAACCACAACATTAACTCTTCCATCTGTTACGCCTTGATCTCGGATCCTCTGCCCCGGTCATCATTACCGCCCCTGTAGGACCTAGCTATAAAAAGGACCATAAGCCACAAGTACCCATATAATTTGATACTGAGCTCTACTCTATACTAAGCAAAAATAGTCTCTAACTTAATCATCAGAGGAGGAATGCCCCGGCCACCACCCGACGCATCCTCTTAACGACTATTGTTGTTTTGCAGGAGAAAGAGAGAAAGTGTCATCTCAAATTTTCCAATCCGCTCTTGAGTCCACCATACCGGAAATTGGGTTTAAAACCCTTAGAGTTAGTGATTAAATATAGGGTTAATAACTTTTTTAGTACCTGGGTTTTAATGTTTTTATTTCTCCCGCCTAGGTTTTAAAACATGATAATTTTAGTACCTCACATTTTGAAAAAGACCAAATCACCACCTCCGTTAATTTTCGTCCATCCCAATTAATGGAAATCCACGTCATCTGCTCTTATATCGCAACACATGTCATAAAAATTAAAATAATAATAATAATAATAATAATAAAATAATATAAAAATTAAGCCTAAAAAAAAAAAGAAAATTCCTACAGACCCACACGACCCCATCTACCCACACACAACCCCATCTATAGACCCACAAACCCATCTTCCTCCCTCTTCATCGCAGTTGCCGTCGCTGTCTGTAACGCCCCCAAAATTAGCCTTGGCTAACCTAACAGGGTTACAGGCAATTGCCTCAGTTAAACCAACTTATGGCTAAATGAGGAATCACCCCTCTAAGCAATTCAAAAATGCATCGAAAGGTGAAATACAATCTGAGAAGAACTATAAATCATTATGGGACAAGTATATTCCTCGAAATTAAAGGCGTGGCTGATAATAATTTAAAACAAACCTGACAACAGCACGAAGATTCTAAAGCAAAGTCCATAGCGGGAACAGTGACACTCCTAGATTGTAGTGACAAACTTCCTAAAAGGGTAATAATAGCGTAAGTCTAACAACTTAGTAAGTAAACCACACAATTCGGTATGATTGAGCCCATTTAAGTAGAAATAAATGTGCAATTTTGGTAATCATTTGAAAAGAGGTGTTGTCTCCGTTAATACACCATAAAAGTATTGTGTGGTTAATAAAGAAGGCGATGTACTCCCGGCGACAATCGTGTAAGTATTTTAATGCAGGAAAAACTAATGCTTTTATAGGTCATAACTCTCATGTATGGTCTACCTGAGCTATTACCCCTTCTTAATAGGGTTGGCGTTGTCCCAAGGGACCTGTAATACAATGCCAGTGCCCCAGCCATTGTACACTACCGTACATAACATTAACGGCATGACCGAGTCCAACCTCGGGTGGCCCACACCGCTAATGATGTCTGTCCTGTAGTAACCAAGTCATTTGGGAATGACTGCGCCTGGTCACGAAACCATTGGATCCAAAGCCCACATAACGACACACACATTTGACCATAGAATGAAGTCTATATAGTAAGCCCATGGCCATTATACCGCACATACTGATGTACCATGTCATACAATGCATCTTATTATTCAATTAATAAAGCTGTTACCAAGTAGTTACAAAAATGTAGACATGCTCATATGAACTCATGGTCAGTCAACTGACATATCTCACGTTTTTAAGAAAGTGTTCGTAAGTGTTTACTATAACGGAATATAACACATCGTTATACGTAATACTAGAGGACCCTTACGAGTAAGATACTAAGCCTTATCTAACTAAAGGGTTGCTAGAGCTTATGTTGCACAAATGGTGCTAAGGCGGATGTCTGACCTCCTAACCGTACGTCTAGGCTCGAGGAGCGTACATCCAATCAGTGAGTAGGCATTTCAGCCAAAAGCTCCTAACAGGGTTTCAAGGTTCCTATGCAATCTAGAGGCTACTATAACTTCTTCTAGGCTCTAAAATAAGCACATGGATCAGAAGAAAACTCAACATCATGCAATGCAAGAAATCAAAGGAGCTGTCGAAAATCTTTTAAAAACATTTCTTAGTTTGTAAAGAAAAGAGTGAAAACCTAACATAACATCCTTTTGAAAACTCACATCATTTAATAAAACAATAAAACAGTAGTGAAAGTCTAAAACGGGCAGGGTTTACCTTGGAAATTGCCAAGAACACAAACTTTCCTCATTTTCTCAAAAAATCCTCTAAACTCTCAAGAAAACTCACAAGAATACTCTCACAGGTGTTTGTAGAGGGCCTAGGGGTGAGGAATGGGTTCTGGGAACGAATAGAGGATGGGTATTTACAGGGGAGAAAAGTTAGACGCGTTCACCAACTACTCTGAAAAGTTGCGGACGTTCAGTAATATAGGGGCTTATGTTCGGTACTATTACACATTGGGTAAAAGGATTCAGCGTACATTCTAGGTATTATCTAAGGGTTTTCCAAAAAGTAGCATATGTCCGGGTAGTCCCCTTCGTACATACGGGTGGTCCCCTTCGTACATACGGGTGGTCCCCTTCGTACATACGGGTGGTCCCCATTGTACTATTGTCAACGTACGTTCGGGTGGTCCCTCTGCGTACGTCCTCTACTAAAAACAGTAGCGTACGTCCGGTAACCTTAGTGTACGTCCTCTACAAAAAACAAGAGCGTACATTCGGTTCTTTGAGCGTATGTACGGTCAGAAATGGTAGGTTTGGGTTTCACTTCAAAGGCTTCATGACTAAGTGTGAGGGCTATGGGTTATGCTGAGATGGCTTAGGGTTTTATGTTTCGGGCTGATTTAGAAGGCTATTAGCTCATTGAGTAAGGGATTAAAACTCTTTTTAAAACAATTTAAAAAGTTGGGGTACTACATGCTCCCCTCCTAGTGGAGAGGGTCTTAAAACCTTTAAAATTTTAGTAATAAACACGATCCTCCTAGCGGAGAGGGTTTTAAAACCTTTAAAATTTAGGATAGAAGAAAGTAGTCTTGAAAAGAAACATATGGTTTGAAAAGATTGGTAAGGTCTAGGCATTAAATCCAAAGAAAGAAAGAAAAGAAAAGAAACAGTCGTATAAAAATTGCGATCACCAAGCATAGCAAAATATGCACAAACAACTAACCAAGCAAAAGTCTATAGAAATCATCCTACGAACGGGGTCATCTGTGATCTGCTAATAGTTGACTCGGGGTGCCTTGTGTACAAGGGCTCCCTCTTCCAAGGTTGATGCTCGGGCTCCGAATGTCGTAATCTCTCATGTCAAGCAGGGGTCTCATCAAGTGACTGTGAATCTGCGGGAGTGATCTTGGAATGTTGTCTAGGAAGTCATTGATAGTTTCCCTAGCTCTGAAGTGAAGCTGCATATGGACTGCTGAAGTCCATTAGGCGTGCTGTAGATGTACTCGAGATCAAAGTCGCTTGCTAGTAAGGATGAGGAAGCTCCATTAACTGCGCGTCCCTCCTGGTGCAGCTCTCGATGTTTGTGGTGGTTGTAGTCGATGGTGCTCCCAGTCAGAAGGCATAAAGGCAGAGAACCTATCCTACTTAACAGCAGCGAGATTCTTGACTAGAAGAACTCGGCTGATCATCTCGTGGTGTACTAGATGGTCGTCGTGCTAAATGGAATGCTAGTTTGCGTAAAAACTTCTGAACTGCTTTGGCGGCGGCTGGCCCACATCGGGAATATCTGTTTTTCATTCTACAATGACGTTGCAGCTGTGGTAGAGAGAGTTGTATCGGCGCACCGTTTTGGCGACCCTGAAGCTTGTGCGGTTATAAGAAAATCGGGTGTCGTCGCTATCGATGCCTTGGGCGAAACATCCTGAGCAGAGTTGAGAGCTAAAGACTTGCTCAAAATGGCCTCTTCCTCTGCCTCCTCCATCTCAGTCAGGATTCTGAGACTTCTAGTGCTAGGTATTAAATGCTAAAATATTCATATTTTCAGCCCTTAACTTACATGTTTTAATCCTTTAGTTTTAGTTAATTAGGCCATTTTAATTCCTTTTTGTGTTTTCCATACTTTTGTAGGCTGTTGGAAGAAAATGAAGTAAATCAGAAAGATTTGGGCTCAAAGAGAGAAAATGGGAAAAGTGGGAGCCCCTGACGCTACGATCGATCACAGGTTCCCCGCGATCGAGTGCAGTACTAAAGAAGACAAAGCGTGAAACGGCGATGAGCGCTCGAGCACACAACAGAAGAGGCTCGATCGCAGATGTGCGATCGAGCGCACATGGGTTGCAATCGATCGCACCCATGCGCAGAAGACACATCGAAGCTATGGCCAGAATAGTAGTATTTCCATATTAGGGTTTTCCAACTCCCAATTGTAATAGGTTTGAAACCCTACGAAATTCCTAGCTTTACTAGTTTGTCAAGGACTTCCAAAGCCTATAAATAGACCCTTAAGCCTCTAGAATAAGAGGCTTGGGAAGGAGAAGAATTGGAGCTCTCGAGTTCAAGTTTCGGGTTTATTCTTTTCTTTTCTTTTATGAAGATGTTTAACATCAACTTCATGTGTAACTAATTTAATTATTAGGGCAAGATTGAAGCCCTAGTTATGTTTAGTTGATATACAATAGTGGCACCCTTGTGATGATCTTGTTGTGATATCTAAATTGATTAATTCCTGATTTCATGAATTCCTCATATGTGTATTCCTGATCAACATGTGCAAGTGGTATGGACTAGATAGTTAAATCAATTTGGATGACCGAGTCCACGGTTTAACATAAGCAACAAAAGAAATCCACATCGGGTTCTTGGGTTAATCAACCTGGGCAACCGAGAGTAGACACCCATGCCGTTGGACTCTTGTGTTTGTTGATTTCCACAGTTTTATGCTTTCTTAAAGAACAACTTAGTAGACACCCATGCTAAATCCTTTAAGAAAGAAAAGAATTAGAGTAGACACCCATGCCTAATTCGTTGCTTAGGGAAATCAATAGCTTAAGGAGTAGACACCAATGCCCTTAGGTTGACAAACATTAGATATTCATAACATGATCAAAACATTGACATATTGATATATTAGCTAAATATAATTAGTGGTGGATATCAAAGCCCTACCTTTTTATCATTATCAACTTAAATCCAATCTCTTGTTTTATCTTACTTTGGGAATTGATTTTAGACAAGATTCATCAATCCTCGTGGGAATGACCCCGTATTTGCACACTATACTATTGTGTTGACCTCGTGCACTTGTGGGTAAAACATCCAATTATTTGCCTATTAATTTAGGTAGGTAATTGTGAACAACACTAAGCTTGGGTCCAACGGAAACGGGTAAGAAAAAGAAGATGAAGTTGCCGCGCTAGCTATTGATCGTGCCAAAAAGCATCACTTCCAATTCTAAGTGCAACATTAACACTAACTCACCTAACTATAAAAGTGGTGACCTAGTCTTAGACACTGAAATCCCCCTCAGGTGTTAGGAAAAATGTAAGGTGGTATCGGGAAACATTGGGATAAAAACTCAGTGGGGTTGCAAAGGGTAATCAAGTCATTTTAGACTCTTAGGCCAAACACCTAAGTCTAACTAGGTGAGAGTTGGTGGGATCCAAACGTCGGGGTTGACTTTAATCTCAAGATTGTCAAGAGGGGTCTTTAATAACAAGGATGCCCATAGGGGGCAAGATGTGGGAAATGTGGGGTTATCTCGGTATAGGGGCATTTCGGTCATTTTTGGTTCTGGACAAAATGCCAAAATTCAAATGGATAGGTTCATAGGTTAGGCTTTCAAAAGGTTTGAGGCTCAATTCAATAGGTAGGCCTGACCCTTTAACAAAATCGGGTCGTCCCCAAATTAGGCGAAAACTCCCAATTTGAGAGTGAGGGGTATTTTGGTCACTTCTAGATCTAGGCTAAAAACTCCCGATTCTAGTCGGTCTAGATCAAGCTTCCAATGAATGGGTTTGGGCTTTACTGAGATCTTGATAGACAAATTTTGGATTCAGGGCAAAACCCTCAAATCCAACGTTTAGGGTTTCAGGTTGGTCAACAGTGGAGTGTATGGGTTTTGTTCATAGGGCATTTGGGTTACAACTCATGCATCAATGGCATGGTGGGGTAAAGAAAACAAAAGGATTTCGGACTTAAGGCAAAAATTCCCAAATCCGAATATGAGGGAGTTTGGAAAGGGAATGGGTTCTGATTACAACCACAACTATCCTAACACAACAAGTAAACGTCTACATGCTCAATCCTAACCAATAATCAAGGGAGGATAAAAACCCAATTCGAAACCATAGTAAAACTGGAAATTTCAAATTTAAAACGTCAGATGCACATGCCTTGTTTAAAAGATGGGATTTAAAACTCAAGGAGACAAGGCCGAAAATTTCTAGCGAGATGTTTGGTTTGAGATAAAATAGGAGGAATATGGTTTAAAGAGTGCTCAGCTGTCTTTTCAAAAGAAATCAAGGGGCTCTAGGCGAATGCTTGGCCTGAGGCCCAAAAATGTGTCTTCAAAATATATATATATATATATATATATATATATATATATATATATATTTTGAAGCCTACAGTTGGGGTTTCAAAACAATTGGGGTACTTTCTTCACAAAAAATGTGTCTTCAAGGCCAGGTACTTTCCTAAATCAGTTGGGGTTTCAAAACAAGGCTAGTTGGGATTGATACTAAAATTGATTTTTGTGAAACACGAGGTACGAGTGAAATTCATTTCCTTTTCGAAATTCATTTTGGAAAACACATGAGCATCTACTGTACTGCTAGGTATAGTGCGTATTCTAACCACAATACTGCTAACTACAATGTATAGTCTAACCACTGTACTGCTAAGTGCAATGCGTAGTCTAACTACCTCATTAACCATCTATCCAAAAGGCTACCTAGCTCTAAGTCTAGCATTCCCCGATCCTTTCTACTGATGGGTCTGCTTCGTAGTCCTTGTCAATGTTGGAGAGGAAAGCGGCCTTCTGTTGGTCAGATCCATCTGGCAGTGCTCCTCCCTTCGGCAGTCTGATCTCTTCTGGCTCGGTCTGGGTGTACTCGTTCGCAATCTGAGTCAGATGTTTGTGCATCTCCAGCTTCCTTTCCTCGCTAAGGTAGGGAATATACCTCTTGAAAAAAAGCGAAAGACCCATTGATATGATGCGACGCTTCCATCTTGCCCCTGTCTTGCCGTTCTCGAACAGTTGCCCAACGTAGGCATTCATCGCGCATCTTAATGTTGAGTAGGATCAAGTGCGCATAATGCATAGCATGTGATCCTTTTCAATCTAATAATAAGCAATCGAGTGGGCTATTACACTAGCCTGCACCTCAATCTAACAACAATCAGAGAAACTAGGTCTATCCTATGCTCCATTCTTTAAGATTCACACCTAGGGTATTGCAGCCTATTCTTAGATTGTTAGCTTTGGTCAGCAAGACCATATGCTTTCATACCATACTGTAACGTCCCTAAAATTAGCCTTGGCTAACCTGGCAGGATTACTGGCAATTGCCTCAGTTAAACCAACTTGTGGCTAAATGAGGAATCGCCCCTCTAAGCATTTCAAAGTAATGCATCAGAAGGTGAAATACTATCTGAGAAGAACTATAAATCCTTATGGGACAAGTATATTCCTCAAAATTAAAGACATGGAGCAACTAATAATATTGTAAAACAAACCTGATAGCAGCATGAAGATTCTAAAGCAAGGTCCGTAGTGGCAACCGTGCCACTCCTAGGTTCTAGTGACTAACTTCCTAAAAGGGTAATAACAACGTAAGTCTAACGACTTAGTAAGTAAACCTCACAATTAGGTATGATTGAGCCCATTTAAGTAGAAATAAACGTACAGTTTTAGTAATCATTTGAAAAGAGGTGTTGTCTCCGTTAATACATCAAAAAAGTATTGTTTGGTTAATAAAGAGGGTGGTATACTGATCTGGTATTTATGTGACAAAAAATATCAATTACAAAATTACCACTCGCAATAGGACGAATCACGTAGGATAGGGCTATATTGAGGGTGTCGAACCTCAAGGACTGCAGGGGTTTAGTTATCAAATTTATGAGAATTAAAAATTAAATATGTAAATAAAATTAATTTGATTTGTGCAAATTTAAATGCATAAAATAAATGCAAAAGAGAAAGTGAACTACGAGAGAGAGAGAGTAGGGTATTGACTTCACCACTATCCGCACATCAATGGTTAACCATATTTAATCCAAAAAATTCATTCTATGCATGCTATAAACAAACAAGGAAATATCTTATTAAAGAATTTGGATAATCTATCTTCGGTTGGCATGGACCGTCCACCTAACCACTAAGATACGGTATGACCCATCTTCCCTAAGTATAAATTAGCTAATTCTTAAATAAGTTTCGTACAATTAATGGAATAGCATAACCCATCTTCGGTTGGCATGGACCGTCTACCTAAATTACACTAAACTAAGGTGTAGTATGATCCGTCTTCCCTAGGTATGGCCTATCTAATCCTATTAATCATATGTTAATTAAAAACCGTTGTATAATCATCATCCCTATGATCGCAGAAAATAAAAATGATTTGAGTTCGATAAAAGTAAAAATACTTTCTAAGACAATAGAAGAATTTCACTCATATTGAATTTGGAATTTAAGAACAATTGCATTAAACGTTCAGAACAAAATCAAACTGTAGCAATTCTCATAATTATACGACTAACATGCATAAATTGAAAATCTATAAATTAAATACAATCAAACCATTGTGCTTGGATAGGGTTACATAAATACACCACGAAGGGTTTTCACCGCTCATGATCTTCTAAGCTCCAAAGACAAATTTATGATTTCTAGCTTTAGGAAGCAGTGTGTCTGTTTACTGTGTTTAGAGGCCTATTTATAGGGATTAGGGGAACCCTAAAAGCCCTAGGAAAACTAGAGGTTAGTGTCCCAGTCAAATTGGAAGACTGAAAACCAATTCCAAGTTGTAAAAGTATTCTTGCTATGCATTGTACGCCCATGTGGGCTCGAGCTTAGGAAGGTGTGCTTGAGCACAGGTACGCTCAATCCTAGACTGCATGGGCTCAAGAGCATGCACGCTCGATCTCAAGTGCAGCTGCACTTGATCGTGGTACTAGAATGTGTCTAGTTTTGCCTTTTAAGTCCAATTTTCAATGGTTTGTCCATTAAAACCTTAAACGCAAAAACAAAACAAAAATCAAACAAATAACAATACTAAGGAATTAACATATGCACGTTAAGGGGCTTGAATGTGCAACATTCAGCGCTTATCACACCCCTAAACTTACATATTGCTAGTCCCTTAGCATTACAAAATAGAGAATAAACTGAAAAACAAAAAGATAAATCCATCTTTCGTGGGGTGTACGATTGCATTTAGCGTATGCAACAAGCCTTTTAAACCCCTAGGCTTTCCCTAGAGGACGAGTGAAGTCTCGTGAGGGTTTTTCAGGAATGATACCCACCAAAATTTTACAACCATGTTATCCCCAAGAATGCAATATTATAAAAAAAAAAATCATAGTTCTCAGTCATTAGCAAGCTTAACACAACAAAATCCATCTTCACAATTTCAAGGACCTCAAAATCAAGCTACTAACATGGCAATATGAGATATCACAAGATTCAACTAGTGTAAAGTGAACTTAACATATAGTCATGGAGCTTCAAAAACTAATCTCAATCATGCATGGATCAAGACTCAAAATTCGTTAGACTACCCATCGGATGTAATAACCAAGGTCTTTTTTTTTTTTTTCTTCTAAGCTATGGAGTGCTTAGCTCCCCTATAAGTGCCAAAATATTCATATTTTAGCCCTTAAACTTATATTTGTTAATTCCTTAGTTTTGTTAGTTTGTGTTATTTTAGTTCTTTTATGTGTTTTTTGTGATTTTGTAGGCTTTTGGAAGAAAATAAAGCATTTCTGAAAGTTTGGGGCTTAAACAGCAAATTTAGGAAAAACTATAGGTTCTGGTAGTGTGATCGATTGCGGGGCACCTGCGATTGAGCGCACTACCAGAGAGCGTCAAGAAATGAGCACAAGGCGTGTGCTCGTGCGCACAAGAAGCAGCATCAATCGCATCTACGATCTAGCACCCAACACACACGATCGATCGCAGACCTCAAATCGAGTACACACGGGTTGCGATCGAGCGCACCCGTGCGTGAAGAGCAAGGCAGCCGCACCCTATTTCAGAAAGTCCTCTTTTTCACCCCTTCAAAACCCTAGGTGAACTAGAACGCAAAAGCTACGATTTTTAGGGTTTCTAGAGTGTTCCTAAGGCCTATAAATAGACCCTTAAGCCTATGGAATAAACACACAATTCCAAGGAGAAGAATTTGAGGCTCTTCAAGCTCAAGTTTCGAGTTTATTCTTTTCCTTTCTATTTTATTTTATGTAGATGTTTAACATCAAACTCATGTGTAACTAAAATCTTTAGTAGGACTAGACTGAAGCCCTAATTATGTTTATTTAATATTTCAATATTGGCACCTCTGTGATAATCATATTGTGATGCTTAATTTAATTAATTCCTATTTTATTGAATTCCTCATATGTGTGTGCTTGATCAACATATGCATGTGGTATGGATTATTTAATTAAATCAATTTGGATGATTGAGTCCTAGGTTAATCAACATGAGGAACCGGGAGTAGACACCCATGCCCTAGGCCTCATGTGTTTGTCAATTTCCATAGATTTATACTTTCTTTAAGAACAACTTAGTAGACACCCAGGCTAAATCCTTTGAGAAAGAAAAGAATTAGAATAGACACCCATACCTAATTCGTTGCTTAGGGAAATCATTAACTTAAGGAGTAGACACCCATGCCCTTAGGTTGGCAAACATTAAGTACTCATAATACGATTGGATCATTGGCATATTATTATATTATCCAAATATGATTAGTGGTGGATATCAAACCCTGCCTTTTATCATTATTGAATCAAAATCAACCTTTTATTTTGTTTTGTTTACTGAATTTAATTTTAATCAAAATTTACCAATCCTCGTGGAAATGATCTCGTACTTGCACTCTATGCTAAAATATTCATATTTTCAGCCCTTAACTTACATGTTTTAATCTTTTACTTTTAGTTAATTAGGCCATTTTAGTTCTTTTATGTGTTTTCTTTGATTTTGTAGGTGATTGGAAGAAAAAGAAACAAACTCAAAAGTTTTGAACCAAAAAGGAGCTATTTTGGATTTTGGAAGGCTCTGGTAGAGCGATCGATCGCAGGGGAGCTGCGATCGAGCGCACTACAGGCGAGGGTGGCACATTGCAAGGCAGCCACGATCAAGCGTAGGCACAAGGAGGATCGATCGCAGACCTACGATCAATCTCACATGAGCTGCAATCGATCGCACGCATGCGTGATGGCCATGACAGCCGCCAGCCTATTATGGAAAGAGCACTTTTAGGGTTTTGTAGCTTAGTGTGAACAAGGGCTAAAACCCTACGATTTTTAGGGGTTCTAGAGTGTTCCTAAAGGCTTATAAATAGACCCTTAAGCCTCTAGAATAGATATACTTTGGCAAGGAGAAAAATTGGAGCTCTTCAAGTTCAAGTTTCGGGCTTATTCTTTTCCATTCTTTTATTTTATTTTATGAAGATGTTTAACATCAACTTCATGTGTAACTTTATTTAGTAGGGCTAGATTGAAGCCCTAGTTATGTTTAGTTAATATTCAATATTGGCACCTTCGTGACAATCTTGTTGTGGTATCTAGATTTATTAATGCCTGTTTTTATGAATTCCTCATATATGTGTGCCTGATCAACATGTGCATGTGGTATGGACTAGATAGTTAAATCCATTTGGATGACCGAGTCCTGGGTTTAACATGAGTAACAAAAGTAATTCACACTGGGTTCTTGGGTTAATCAACATGGGGAACCAGGAGTATACACCCATGCCCTAGGCCTCATGTGTTTGTCGATTTCCACATAATGTATGCTTTCCTAAAAAACAACTTAGTATACACCATGCTAAAATCTCTAGGAAAGAAAAGAGTTAGAGTATACACCCATGCCTAACTCGTTGCTTAGGGAAATCTATAGCTTAAGGAGTATACACCCATGCATTTAGGTTGACAAATATTAGATATACATAACATGATCAAAACATCAGCATATTGATGTATTAGCTAAATAAAATTAGTGGTGGATATCAAAGCCCTACCTTATTATCATTATCAACTCAAATCCAATCTTTTGTTTTATTTTGCTTTGGGAATTTATTTTAGACAAGATTTAGCAATCGTCGTGGGAATGACCCTGTATTTGCACACTAAACTACTGTGTTGACCTCGTGCACTTGCGGGTAAGACATCCAATTATTTGTCTATTAATTTAGGTAGATAATTGAGACAACAAGTTTTTGGCGTCGTTATCGGGGATTGCGGCGAATTTTGTTTAAAATTATTTTCCTTTAGTTGTGTTATTTTAGTTTTCAATTTTAAATTTAGTTGTTATCAAAAATCAAAAAGATTTTTCATTTTTCCTAACTTTTCTGTATTCTGTTTCAAGTTGTAAATTTGCAATTCTGTTATTGCGATCGAACGTCAGCCGAGTGTGAACGAGCACACCAATCTGTGATCAAGCGTAGTTCCAGGGAGCATCCAGACCAGCAGCACTGAAGCTGCTTTGACTGAAGAAGTAACTCAATTGATGCAAGGTCGTCGATCTCAAGATTCAACCGTCATTCCACTCGATCCTAAAATTGAGCGGACAATTCAACAAAGAGCTAGAGACAAAGAAGAAGAGGAAGAAATTGAGATGGAAGATTTGCAAGAGAATCCAATAAGGCCAAGACCACTAGAGGCAAATCTACCACCGGTGCTGAGACCGATGAAGCAAGCATTTGTTCCAGCAAACCTCCATCAAACCTCATGCATAGCATATCAACCGGATGTGGAATGCGGCTATTATATTTCTCCTCAAATCCTCAATGCATTGACTCACTTCAGGGGCATAGCTACTGACGATCCCAACTTACATCTTAAAGAATTCTTTGATTTATGCAAGTCGCAGCATGTCCAAGGCCTAACTCCAGAGAGACTCAAGTTAGTTCTCTTTATTTTCTCTTTGAAAGATAATGCTAAATTGTGGTATAATTCTTTTGCCTGCAAATTCTATCCATACTTGGGAAGAATTAGCCACCAAGTTTCTGAAGAAGTTTTTTCCAGCCCAAAAGACAAGACAACTTAAAAGGGGACGTCAAATGTTCCAACAAAGGGATGGAGATCTTTTCTTTGAGGCATGGGATCACATCAATTCATTGCTTCTAAAGTGCCCACATCACAACATCCCTTAAGATGATCAGGTACAAATTTTCTATGAAGGTTTAGATGATACTAACAAAGGGATGGTTGACTCAGCTTGTGAAGGAGCACTTATGGAGAAGAGTAGGGAGGAAGCAATGGAGCTTTTTGAAACATTAAGTGAGCATTCCCAGCAATTCTGCTCTAGAGGAAGGCAAGGAGTCAAGAGCAAAGGCATGTATGAAGTAAACTTCAATGGGGGATCTCCCAATTAGATGGCTTCTATGGAAAAGAAGTTGGACGTGATTGTCAAGGCCATGACTGCTCAGAAAATCTCACCTCTACAACAGGACACATCAATCTAGGTATGTGCTATTTGTTCCCATTTAGATCACACTACTGAGACATGTCCTTTATCTCCATTTGCAGAGTAAGAAGAAGTGAATTATGTGGGACAAAACAATTACCCCCACAAGAACAATCTGTACTCCAACACCTACAATCCAGGATGGCGCAACCATCCCAATTTCTCTTGGAGTAACAATCAAGGACAACAGAAGGGGCCCCAACAAGCAAGCCAATCAACTCAAGAGTCAAAGTTGAACCAACTAGAGAATATGATACACAACCTAGTGACTTCAAAACAAAAATTTACGACTGATAAAAAATAATTCAATAGAAAGATTGATCAAGCCATCCAAAGACTGAAGTACAAATGGGGAAGATGGCAAAGGAGCTGAGTGAAAGGAAGCAGGGAGAATTTCCAGCCCAAACAATACCTAACCCAAGGAGTCACCAGCAGTTGAAAGCAGTCACAGTGCTCAAGAATGGCAAGGTCATTGGCACGGAAGAGCCACCTCAAGCATCTCCAGAAGAAGCATCAACTTCTAAGGTAAACAAAATGGAGAAGGTAAATGTACCCCCCTTTCCTCAAAGGTTAGTCAAACCAAAGAAAGAAAAGCAACTCATGGATATCTTTGAGACTTTGAGGAAAGTATAAATCAATATTCCCTTGTTAGATGCAATTACATAGATTCCTTCTTATGCCAAATTTTTAAAGGATTGTTGCATTAACAAAAGGAGATTTCAAGAGCATGAGACAATGGCCCTAACAGAAGAGGTAAGTGCAGTTTTGTTGAGAAAATTACCACCAAAGCTAATAGATCCAGGTAGTTTTACCATTCCTTGTAGGATAGGAGACCACCTTTTTTAGCATGCATTGCTGGATCTGGGAGCAGGGGTCAATTTGCTGCCTTACATGGTATATGAAAAGCTGGGTTTGGGGGAGCTTCAACAAACCTCTGTTACCTTGCAATTGGCAGACAGAAGCATCAAAAGACCGAGAGGTATACTTGAGGATGTGTTGGTAAAGGTAGGTACATTTATTTTACCTGCTGACTTCATTGTGTTAGATGTGGAAGAATCTCCTATGCCATCACCCTTACCTATCATCTTAGGAAGACCTTTTATGAGAACTGCTGATACTACAATAGGTGTGAAAAAGGGTACAGTAAGTATGAATGTGAATGGTGAGACAATAGAGTTAAAAATATTTGATGCAATGAAATTACCACATAATGATTTAGAGTGTTTTGATGCTTGTATGATCCAAAGTGTTAGTGAGCCAGTTTTGTAGGAACAACATCAAGATCCATTGGAGGCCACCCCCACCCATAGTTTCACAAGGCAAGACATTGAGCCAGAACCTGAAGATGTTACTAATGACATCTTTGAAACCGTGCACCTCCTTGAGGCCTCTCCAAAATATTCAAGCAAGTACACTCCTCCCTTTGAGACTCTTAAGCCTACTAATACCTCTCTTGTTCCTTCTATTGTCCAGGCACCCAAGCTGGAATTGAAGCAATTGCCAGAGCACCTAACATATGCATACTTAGGAGAGAACAAGACACTACCGGTCATAATTGCCACAAATTTGAGTTATGGGGAAGAAGAAAAGTTGTTGAGAGTTCTTAGAGAACATAAAACTGCTTTGGGGTGGACCATTGCTGACATCAAAGGAATAAGTCCAACCAGGTGCATGGATCAGATCTTCCTTGAAGATGAAGCAAAGCCAACCAGGGATGCACAGAGAAGACTCAATCGTCACATGAAGGATGTAGTTAAGGCAAAGGAATTAAAATTGCTAGATGTGGGCATCATCTATCCCATCTCAGACAGTAAATGGATCATTCCAATCCAAGTAGGGCCAAAAAAGAGTGGGATCACAGTGGTGAAGAATGAAGATGATGAGCTGATACCTACAAGAGTAACCACTGGGTGGAGGGTATGCATCGATTACAGAAGGCTGAACAAGGTAACCAAAAAAGACCATTTTCCATTACCCTTCATTGATCAAATGCTAGAGAGATTAGCTGGCCATAGCCACTATTGTTTCTTGGATGGGTATAGTGGCTATAATCAAATTGCAACAGCACAAGAGGATCAAGAGAAGACCACCTTCACATGTCCTTTTGGCACATTCGCCTACAGAAGGATGCCATTTGGATTATGCAATGCCCCAGCCACATTCCAAAGATGCATGATGAGCATTTTTTCAGATATGGTGGAGAAAACCATTGAGGTATTTGTCGATGACATTAGTGTTTTTGGGTCTAGTTTTGAAGAATGCCTCCACCATTTGAAGAATGTTCTCAAGAGATGTGAAGGTTGCAACCTAGTGCTCAATTGGGAAAAATGTCATTTCATGGTTCAACAAGGCATTGTATTGGGTCATGCTATTTCAAGCAAGGGCATTGAGGTGGATAAGGCTAAGATAGATATCATCTCCAAACTTCCTCCACCTCTGACAGTAAAGGGGGTGAGGAGCTTTCTTGGACATGCCGGATTCTATAGAAGGTTCATCAAGGATTTCTCCAAGATCTCTAGACCCCTCTATGCATTGCTAGGGAAGGAGGCCAAGTTTGAATGGACTGAATAATGCATGACTGCCTTCAACACACTAAAAAAGCTGCTTACATTTGCACCAATAATGCAGGCACTTGATTGGAGTCTACCCTTTGAGCTCATGTGTGATGCTAGTGACTTTGCCGTGGAAGCTGTCTTGGGTCAAAGAATCAATAAGGTACCTCATGCCATCTATTATGCTTCTAGAACATTGAATGATGCCCAGCTAAATTACTCTACTACTGAGAAAGAATTATTAGCTGTCATATTTGCTTTGGAGAAGTTTAGGTCGTACGTAATTGGTTCTAAGGTTATTGTATTCACTAATCATGTTGCTTTGAGATATTTGTTTGCTAAGAAAGATGCCAAACCTAGATTGATTAGATGGGTACTACTACTACAAGAGTTTGACGTTGAGATTAAAGACAAAAAAGGCAGTGAGAATGTGGTGGCATATCAATTATCCAGATTAATCCATGAGGAGGAAGGAGATGAGCTCCCATTGAATGAAAATTTTCCAGATAAGCAGTTGTTTTCAGTTGATATCCAACTCCCATGGTATGGAGATATAGTGAATTATATCACTGCCAGGTGGTTCCTCCAGGTATGTCTAGTCAAGAAAGGAAGAGGCTAATATCCATATCTAGACAATACCATTGGGATGACCTTTATTTGTTCAAATTCTGCCCTGATCAAATCATTAGAAGGTGTGTCCTAGAAGAAGAGCACTTGAGTATTTTGCAGCACTGTCATTAGTTTGCTCGTGGTGGACACTTTGGGGCCAAGAGAACAGCGCTAAAGGTATTACAATCTGGTTTTTATTGGCCTAATGTGTTTAAAGATGCTTTCTTGTTTTGCAGCTCTTGTGATAGATGCCAACGGACAAAAATCAAATGCCGCTGCAAAATATTCAAGTTGTAGAACTCTTCGATGTCTGGGGTATTGACTTCATGGGACCATTTCCTAACTCATTTGGTTATTTATATATTCTTGTGGGTGTGGATTATGTGTCTAAATGGGTCGAGGCTGTTCCCTCAAGGACTAATGATCACAAAGTGGTTGTGAAGTTTTTGCAAGAAAACATTTTTGCTATCGGTATGTCTCCATATCATTTGGTTTTTGGGAAAGCATGTCATCTACCAGTGGAATTGGAACACAAAGCGTACTGGGCCATCAAGAAGTTTAACTTTGATATGAAGCAAGCTGGTGACAAAAGGATGCTCCAATTAAATGAACTGGAAGAACTGAGGCGTGATGCATATGAGAATGCCAAGCTGTACAAGGATAGAACGAAAGCATACCATGACAAGCAACTGGTCAGGAAGGAGTTTCAAGTAGGACATAAGGTTTTGATCTATCATTCAAGGTTGAAACTTTTCCCTGGGAAGCATAAGTCAAGATGGTCTGGACCCTGCATTGTTACACAAGTATTCCCTCGTGGAGCTTTGGAGGTTCACAACCCCCAGACAAACCAGTCATTCAAGGTCAATGGACACAGAGTCAAGCCATATCTTGAAGTAAAGTTAGTACCAAGAGATGAAGATTTGGCACTCCAATCCGTCCAAAATGCAGCACCACCAGCTGGAGCGTCTTCTTCTGGGCAGCATTGAGCAAGGACCACCGTCTGGCTGAAGACGTTAAACTTAGCGCTCATGGGAGGCACCCCATAGTTTATCCTTTTATTTTGTTTTGTTTAAGTGTGTTTTAAGTTAATCTTTTTCTTTATCTTTAGTTTTGTTCCTTTTTACTTGTTTTTATGTTTTCTTATTTTGAAGGGACAAGTTTGGGGGTGTGCTATAAGCCATGCTTTCCAAGACTATGTCGTCCATCTCCCAAGTACACTATTTCCTTTATTTAGACACATTGGGGACAATGTGTCATTTAAGTTTGGGGGTATGGGCACACATGTTGTTCACACACTTTGTCCCAATTTCATGTCATTTGTTTTGTGTGTTTAATTGTTTATTTGAAAAAATAAATAAATAAATTCTATGTATGTTCATGTTTACCCTAAAATTTTAAGTGATCTAAAAAGAATTGTGGCTTGAATTCATCAGTAAGCTTAAAATTTTGAACACATGATCTGATGAGTGAATCTGTTAGTTTGGTTACTTGTTTAGGACAGTTGAAAAATCACATGTTTAATCTAATCTCACAAGCACATTAGCACATAATTTGTGAGGTATGACATGAGGTCGGATATGTGTGTTTCTATATCTTGGATGAAATGGGATGACTTATTAGATGGACACTTTGGCATATATTTAATTGAAAAATAAAATAAAATAAAATAAAATATGAAATAAATGATCATTGATAAGCTTTTCACTGAGTAACTGGACCTCTTACTTCAAAGCATTGAGTGTTCATGTCAAAAGGTGAAAAATTTGGATTTGATCAATGTCATGGTTAGTTTGGTTTTGTAGCCTCTTTGACTCAAGTTAGTAGGTCCTTAGGGGTGTCTCTACACCTAATGCCCTAAAACCATCTGGTTTGGGAGTCATTGGCTTAACACTCGCTACATGAGTCAATTAGAAAGCTTAAGGGAACCAAACATTGCACAACCTAACCAAAAAAAAACAAAAAAAAAAAAAAAAGAGAAGAAGAAAAAGAAATATGCCATGGTTGTTCATTCTAATAGGGATTTCAGTGAATTTTGAGATATGGAGACATTACACATTGGAAAGATTTGGAAGCCCCATAATTTTGTGCTAATTCACTTTACACAATTTTCAAACTTGTGATGATTTAGCATGTCCTTTGTAAGTAATTGCACTTTGAGATTCCAATCCGTTGTGAAGATGGAGTTCATCTTTTTAAGCTTGCTTATGAATGAAAATCATAATCTTGAAGTGATACTTAATTTTTGGAGATAACATGAGTTGTGCATGATGTTTGTGGGTAACATTTCTGGAAAACTCTCACGAGACTTCACTCGTCCTCTAAGGAATTCCTAGAGGTTTAAAAGGCTTGTTGCATATGCTAAATGCAATCGTACATCCCACAAAAGATGTATATATCTTTTTGTTCTGTGTTTTTCATTTTTGTTTTTTGTTTTGCATTGCTAAGGGAAAAGCAATATGTAAGTTTGAGTGTTAAGTGCTAAAATATTCATAATTTTAGCCCTTAACTTATATGTTTTAATCCTTTAGTTTTAGTTAATTAGGTCATTTTAGTTCTTTATTGTGTTTTCTTTGATTTTGTAGGTCATTGGAAGAAAAAGAAAAAATTTCAAAAGTTTTGGACTTGAAAAAGAGCTATTTTGGATTTTGGAAGGCTCTAGTAGAACGATCGATCGTAGGGGAGCTGCGATCAAGCGCACTACAGGCGAGGATGGCAACATGCAAGGCATCCACGATCGAGCCTCGGCACGAGGAGGATCGATTGCAGACCTGTGATCAATCGCACACGGGCTGCGATCGAGCGCACCTGTGCATGTTGGCCAAGACAGCCGCCAGCCCTGTTGTGGAAAGAGCACCTTTAAGGTTTTGTAGCTTAGTGCGAGCTAGGGCTCAAACCCTACGATTCTTAGGGGTTCTGGAGTATTCCTAAAGGCTTGTAAATAGACCCTTAAGCCTCTAGAATAGGTGTGCTTTGTAAGGAGAAGAATTGGAGCTCTTCAAGTTTAAGTTTCGGGTTTATTCTTTTCCTTTATTTTATTTTATTTTATGAAGATGTTTAACATCAACTTCATGTGTAACTAATTGATTTAGTAGGGCTAGATTGAAGCCTTAGTTATTTTTAGTTAATATTCAATATTGGCGCCTTTGTGATGATCTTGTTGTGATATCTTAATTGATTAATTCATGTTTTCATGAATTCCTCATATGTGTGTGCCTGATCAACATGTGCATGTGGTATGGACTAGTTAGTTAAATTAATTTGGATGACCGAGTCCTGGGTTTAACATAAGTAACAAAAGTAATCCACACCGGGTTCTTGGGTTAATCAACATGGGGTACCAGGAGTATACACCCATACCCTAGGCCTCATGTGTTTGTTGATTTCCATAAAATATATGCTTTCCTAAAGAACAACTTAGTATATACCATGCTAAATCCTCTAGGAAAGAAAAGAGTTAGAGTATACACCCATGCCTAACTTGTTGCTTATGAAAATCTATAGCTTAAGGAGTATACACCCATGCCCTTAGGTTAACAAACATTAGATATACATAACATGATCAAAACATCGGCATATTGATGTATTAGCTAAATATAATTAGTGGTGGATATCAAAGCCCTACCTTATTATCATTATCAACTCAAATCGAATCTTTTGTTTTATTTTGCTTTCGGAATTTATTTTAGACAAGATTCAGCAATCCTCGTGGGAATGACCCCATATTTGCACACTAAACTACTGTGTTGACCTCGTGCACTTGCGGGTGAAACATCCAATTATTTGTCTATTAATTTAGGTAGATAATTGAGACAACATTAATTAATCAAACAAAACTTCTCACCTTTTGATGTGAACAGCCATTACTTTATGAGGCAAGAGGTCCGGTTACTCAATGGAAAGCTCAAAAATGACCAATTTTTTTTTTTTTTTTTTTTAACCAAGATTATTTCTGCAATAAGTTACCCAACTGCATTCAAGTGGCTGACAACAAACATACCCCACAGACTACGTGCTAGTGTGCTTGTAAAAATCAAATTGAAACAGGTAATATCTCAAGCTATCAAAGAAAGTAACACAATTTAAATTCCCTAATCAAGTAATGATGTGTTCATCATGCTAAGCTCACCAATGAATTTCAAACCACAACAAGAAAATCAATTACATGCTTAGGAACAGCATGTGTACCTAGACCCCCAAACTTGAAATGCA
>NC_081541.1:21475826-21533725 GCF_901000735.1 Corylus avellana | reverse complement strand
GGCGTAGAAGAAATTTCTTGGGAACTAGAACGAGAGAAATACATGACAAATATCCACAATTATTCTAAACCGGATATATCACTCGGTAAGTACATATATATATATTATTACGTAGTAAATGGTATTTCATGATTGCTTATATGGGTATTGTTCAAAACTACAAAAGTTGAGGGATACCTTAGGGATAAGAAGTGATATTATTAAAATGCTTTGGTCGATGTTTTGAGATGGTAGATAAATCATGGTACTGTATAAAAGTGTAGTACCTAAGTGAAAACATTGAAACTTAAGACGTAGTACGTCGGAGCTATAGAGTATATGAATAGAAAATTTGAGGAACATTATTTTCTTACACCCTTTTTCTTAGAATATTACTGTACGATAAAAGCTTAGGGATTAAGTGTAAAATAAGACTAAGGATTAGACGTTAAGATAAAAATCTGAGTCACTCATATTGAGGTTATGTGATAATTTGAATGCCTTAATTTCGGGGACGAAATTCCAATAAGGTGGGTAGAATGTAACGACCTAGATTTTAAAACTCTTATTTAAATAATATTAAATAGATTAAAAATATAATCGATAAATTAGAACAATGATATGTGGATTAATGATATTAAATAACTATTTAGTGTTAAAGGTATATTACATTGATTTTTGACCTCTTATGTATATTACTTCAATTCTAAGAATTTAGCTTCACTAATATGTTTATGGGCATAATCAAACCCAATCTAGTGAATAAATTATTTATATTGGTGTTTAGCAAAGTCATAAATTAATTTGAAGCTTTTCAGTTTTTTAGCCTAAAAAGCAGTGTCTTAATTTTCATACTGTCTAAATGAGATTAAAACTGTTAAAGAAAGATACCAAGGCTAGCCACCTTTGTTGAAAGCTTAAAGTCTTCTAGTAATGATGATTATAGTAAATATCATGATTATAATGATTTAATAAGGCAAGTGGCCAAGTGGGAATGCAAATAGTTAAAGCCTAAGTTGAATTAGAAACTTTGTATAGGCCAAAAATAGACTCAAACGAACTCGGATGAAGTCGAACCAAAAATATAAAATGTTTGTCTCGGAGTCCTCTATCTACTCTCAAAATTTCATGTCAATCGGAGTACGTTTGGACATTGAAAAATGGATCGGGATACACTGCCCTCATTTTGGACGAAAATTCTAATTGGTATAGAGTATGAAATATGGACTAGGTTCATTCTTTTGCTTAAATACATCTCAACCCTTAGATCAAAGGTTTAAAAAATAGATCCTAACCATTCATTCTCTTATAAATAGAGCCTAAGCTATAGTCACTTTCACTTGCTTTTTATTTACAATCTTAGAACAAGTAAAATTGTTTACTCCTCCTTTCATTTTTACTTCTAGTCAAAATACCATATAGCCTAAGATCTTTCTTGTAGTGTTCAAGCGTTTTTCTAAAACTAGCTACCTAGAGAAGATTTGGTGGAGTTTTACTTCTAAAGGATTATTGGAAGTGGAGCAGAATACTACACTAAGGAGAGTAAGTATGGATATACTTACTGAGTACTAGCTTTGTTTTATTGTTATAGGAATTCTTATTTTGTCTTATTGATATAATTTTGCAATACAACTGCTGCATAATGTGTCTAATAAAATTGGCTGATAAGATAGCCACCTTAAAAACAAGCTGGGTGGATTGCCGCGAGGAACTGTCGGTATCTCAGTGGATGGGGGTATATAACCGTCCAACAGGCCTAATATATAACTAAGCTGGGGCGGTGTAGTTGCCAGCACCAAACAGGTAAACCTCTAAAGTGTGAGGGACATAACGGACGTAAGCGGGCTGAGAGCTCATGAGAAGAGGTCTGAAGAAAGATTATCATAAAACACAAACTAATCTGTCATTACGCTGCATTCACAACTCATTCATTATTATATATTTTAATCTTTAATCTTATTTGTTCAAACTAGTCTTTTTAGTCTTTATATCTAGGAAAATAGATTACTCACTTGTTTGCCTATGTAAATATGATAACGTCATCTTTACATAGATCTTGATGCAGGGATAGAAAGTGAGGACGATGGTCCTTTTACTGGTTTTGATGGTTGATAGACCATTTGCTGCAGGATTTATGCTTACTCTATGGAGCAAGTCTCATTTATGTTAATCGCTTTTATTATGTATGGTGATGTGTGTAAACTTAATAGATATTACTATGTTAATTTAGGTGCCGTCTGTGGCATATATTTGGTACACCTAGTGTGTACATATGTTGTAATGAAAACCATGTTTCTATTTTATTTAATAATATATCACCTCGAGGTATTTCAGTCAGCTCAACTGTGTTGTGTAAGTTATTCTTAGGTCATAGAAAAAGAAAAAATATACATACTCCGCTGTAAGATTGTATTTTCTAAAGTTGCAGCGTCACGACTTCGATATTTGCTAGTTCAAATATCGGGGCGTTACACTAGTAATCCTAGGAATTTCGGAGATTTAAGTCCAAGTTCAATTAGGATAAAGAAAACCTAAGTCCAAATCGGAATAGGATTCACCAAGAATTGCGGTCCTACTTTGCGGGGTGATTTTGGCATTGCGACGCTCCGAATTAGGAAAATTCTATTTCACAATGAATTGTAGCATTATGAGTTATCTTTCTATTGGCGCTTGAATTACCTCAATCGGATATTTGAACTGAAAAGTATGGTCAAAATACCAAGACGTGTTCAGAATCCAATTTTACATCCAATCCGATTTGACTTCAATTTGAGAAATTCCGAATTAATCATTTCCTTTATTTGATTAAACTTAACCATATTGGCTAAGCTTAACTATATTTTCTAGGTCTTCCCAATTTGCCCTTTAAGCTTGGAATTTTTCCAGAAACACTTTCTTTTCTTCCAAAAACCTATAAAACAAAGAAAATAGAAAAATGAAGTAAAATGGCATAAATTAACCAAACTAAAGGATTAAAACATGTAAGTTAAGGGCTAAAAATATGAATATTTTGGCACTCAACAGTGAGTAAAACGTACAATTATACGCCTATTGATTTATGTGGATAATTGCACAACAACATCCAATGGGGAAGGTAGAGAACTTTATCAAATATCCAATCTTCACCCCGACATTTGGGGAAGAATGAGATATTACAAAACACATGTTTTGATCATTAAATAAGGCCAAAATAACCTAACAATCTCCCATTTTGGCCATTTAATGATGAAACTCAAAATACCTCCAATATTAACCCGACACTTGGGAAAGGAATGCGAAAATACAAACACATGTTTTGATCATTGAATAAGGCCAAAATAAACCTAACACTAGTGAATAACAACTTTATTCAATATAAACTAAATTTCTTACAATAAATTTGGATTTTAAGACACTATCCCCAATAGCTATTTTTTAATCATCTATACAATTCTAGTTCCATGGTGTCCGGGGTGGTTCGACCACCCCAATCACCTCCTTATTTTTTATCCTAATTTTTCTTCTGTTTTCTAATTTTATAAGGGTATTTTTGCTTCATTGAAAAATTTTAAAAGTCGTTTCTTTTTTTGTTGGCTTTAAAAGGATATTAACGATTTTTGGTAGTTTTGAGGATATTAATTTGATCAATAGTTAAAAGAACATTCATTAAGGAAGTGATAGTTTGAAAAGTAAGTAGACTTTTCTCCATTTATTTAATTATAAACCACAACGTAAAAAACCTTCCTACTTATACTCGTGAGCAAACGCAATGAATAAAGGAAAGAAATAATTAAATGAGCAATTGTGAGTTTTCCGCCAAGGGGACCACAACCTCTAGTGGAGTTGGGGTGAAATGAAAGTGGGGGGTTGGGAAATTGCAAACCAAGTAAAAATTAGTTAAGAAATATAATTAATTTGTCAGTTTGTTGGTTATATAAAAAGCATAATTTTCTTCAAAGAGTGGCGTGCAATTGCACGTCTAAGCTTGAAAGTTTAACAAAAGAAGTGCACTTCCTTGACACGTGTGATACAACCCTAGCCATTAATGGTGCTTTGTCAAGGAAAGTAAAAGCATGTCGGCTGGCAACATGCTTAATGGGAGCGCTTGTCTTATTCCCCCAACTTTCAACTTTCAATAATTTTAATTACACTTTTTCCTTATATATATATATATATATATATATATATATATATATATTATATTTTGAGAGAAAGAGAAAGACGTTGCGAGAAAAAAGGTTTTTAATTTTCTTAATATTTTGATTATTTTTTTAAAAATAATAATAATAATCTTTTCGTTGAAGCAAAACCCTCCAATGGAGGTGGAACCGTACGGCTAGACGGCTGCAAAAAACATATGCATATTACATCATGAACACTACGTGACCAACATTTACTTTATTTTCTTACAGAATAGGTGCCCTTTTTTTCTTTGGTCGGTCCAATTAGATTAATGTTGCGCTTTGGAAAGCAAGGGCTGTTTGTATTTTGTTGTACTTAATCAACTCGTCGTGGTTAGGTTTGTTAATCAATAAGTTTTAAAGGCGCATAAATCAGACACACACAACATTAAATAGAACATTAAATGCACGACTTTAAAAGTCTATATTTAAAATAATTGCAAAATCGAAAATGTCATAAACTTAACATCATGAATGAGTTCAGAAAATAATTCTTTCTCTAGCTGCCCTTAGCTGTTGGGAAAATTTTAATTACTCGCAAGTCCACGAAACGTTCGTAATAAAAGGCATACATCCAAAATTTTGTACATAACAATCTTGATGAAAACACTCTTGATTATCATCAAGATTCTTATAAGCAATAAAATTCTATTTGTGTCCTACTTTGCGTAAAAGAATAAATTAAATCATTCAAAGTATTCGTCTTTTGTACAAATCACAAAAGATATCAAATTTAAATTAAATCATCCAATGTATCCGTACTTGGCGCAAATCACAAAGAATGCCAAATTTAAACCAAATCATCAGATGTATCCATATAACGAAATACAATGAATATCCAATATTTTGACAAGTGAAAATTAAAGCAATCAATTAAATGAAATAATCCACAAATTGAATTGAAGTAAAACATTTGAATATATAAAAACTGAAATATTCGGAATGTACGAAATCTCATGAAGATATGGCTGCTATTTATTGGTGAGACTTCATCATCAATCTTAGTTAAGGGTTTAGCCTCTCATAGAGTAGAAATATATTACCAGAAGGGAAGGAAAAATCTAAGTGTGAAAAAGGCAGGGTGTCCCCCAAACTTAACCCCCAGAACACCTGTCTCATAAAACTCACAACAATATTTCTCACAGAAATAGGCATCATAAGATTAATTGTTGTTAGCACAAAATATAATAAAATCACACTAATGAAAATAAAACAAGAAAATTTAATAAAATAGAGGACAAAAAACACATACCTGGAAAATGCCAATACACTAGAGTAATCAGATGTGCTCGAGTGTACTAATCTTTTAGTGGGTTTGAATGTACAAGGCATTCATTCGAACCCAGTTACCCACTGGAGGTCTGGAGTGCACAGAACTGCACTTGAACCTTCCAGAGTCTGACCTGTTTACGCTTTTCTTTGATTTGGATATCCAACCAATCTCCTCTACCCTTTTTTCTTTAAAACTTCATTGGACTTAGAAAGAATGTTTTGCCATCTTAGGTAGCCAACTTTCTTACTTAGACGGATTTTCCTAGGAAGATGGTTCCTAGATTTGTGACCTTGTGTGCATAAATCCTTGAGAAGTTTAGCATAAGATGGCTCTTTGAGACATTGAGGAAATGAAGCTTGGGGTTCATGATGTGTCTCAAGAGGGATAGTGATGAAGGAATGAGCTTCAGTACTCATTTCCTTGTCATTGGACAAAATTGGAGTTGACGGGGGCTCAATTTGCTACTCTTTTTCTTCCACCATGTTGTCCACATTTTCTTCATCCCCAAGTATGATGGTGTAATACCCCGATAAAACAATCATCTTTACTAAAAGGTTTGCCACTAAGAGCGAATAAAAGATTTTACATAGAACATGGTTTTATAACAAAAGACCTAAGCCCATACACATAACCAAGATTCCTAGAAGTTTTGAGCCAAAAACCCAAGCTCACCTCTTTCTGACCGTCCGTTCGCCCAGTAGTACAGTACGTACGATCTTGTCTCTAGTACCGGAAGTACGCCAGGGGACCACCAGATGATGTGGTATTTTTGTGATAAAAAATATCAATTATAAAAATTACCACTCGCAATAGAACGAGTCCCGTAGGATAGGGCTATATTGAGGGTGTCGAACCTCAAGGACTACAGGGGTTTAATTATCAGAATTTAAAAGATTAAAATCAACTTAATTAGAAGAGAATGATTTGTTTGTGTGAATTTGAAGTGCATAAAATAATCGGAAATAAAAGAAGTAAATGTATGAGAGAGAGAGTAGGGTATTGACTTCACCACGATCCGCACATCAATGGTTAACCATAATTAACTCTAGCAATTCATTCTATGCATGTTATAATTTCAACAAGAGGACATAAAAATAATCTCATACAATCAATGGAATAGCATAACCCATCTTCGGTTGGCATGGACCATCTACCTAAATTACACTAAACTAGGGTGTAGTACGATCTGTCTTCCCTAGGTATGGTCTATCTAATCCTATTGATTGCATGCCAATTAAGTATCATTGTATAACCATCATTCTTATGATCACAGAAAATAAGAATGATTTGAGTTCAATAATAGTAAAATAATTTCTAAGACAAGATAAGAATTTTACTAATATTGAATTGGAATTTAAACAACAACTGCATTTAATAATTAAGAACAGAAATCAACTGTAGCAATCCTCAGGGTTATACAATCAACATGCATAAATTGAAAGACTAGAAATTAAATACAATCAAACTATTGTGCTTGGAAAGGACTACATCAATACCCCACAATTGGGTTTAGCTGCTCATGATCTCCTAAGCTCCACAGACTATTTTACTGAATTTTGCTCTAGAAGCGGTGTGTCTATTTACAATGTTTAGAGCCCTATTTATAGGGATTAGGAGAACCCTAGAAACCCTAAAAACCCTGAGAAAACTGGAGAGCAGTCTCCCAGTCCAATTGGGAGACTGAAATCCAAGTCCATGCTGGAGAGGAATTCTTGCCGTGCACTGTACGCTCGAGTGCGCTCGATCCAAGACTTGGTACACTCGAGCGCAGTGCGCTCGAGCCTAGCTAGTGTGCGCGCGAGCGCAGGCATGCGCTCGATCCTTGATCACAGACGTTCAAGCGCAGTGCACTCGATCCCAGGAGTGCTGCGCTCGATCCTAGTTCCAGAATGCTCAGCTTTTTTGTCTTTTTAAGCCCAATTTCCAAAGGTTTGTCAAATGAAACCTGAAACTTAAAAACAAAGCAAAATCAAACAAATAACAATGCTAAGGAATTAACATATGTAAATTAAGGGGCTTGAATGTGCAACATTTGGCGCTTATCACCAGACGTACGCTACTTTTGGGTTGACCACTGGTTAATGACTGTGATAAGTGCTAAAATATTTATATTTTCAACCCTTAACTTGCATGTTTTAATCCTTTGGTTTTGGTTAATTAGGACATTTTACTGCCTTTTTGTATTTTCTTTGTTTTATAGGCTTTTGGAAGAAAAGAAAGCATTTCTGGAAAAATTCCAAGCTTAAAGGGGCAAATTGGGAAGACCTAGAGAATATGGTTAAGCTTAACCAATCATGGTTAAAGTTTAATCAAATAAAGGAAAGGATTAATTCGGAATTTCTCAATTTGAAGTCAAATCGGATTGGATGCAAAATTGGATTCTGAATACGTCTCGGTATTTTGACCATAACTTTCATCTCAGATATCCGATTGAGGTGATTCAAGCGGCATTGGAAAGCTAACTCAAACTACTACAATTCATTGTGAAATATCATTTTCCCAATTCGGAGCGTCGCAAGGCCAAAATCACGCCGCAAGATAGAACCGCAATTCTGGGCGAATCCTATTCCGATTTGGGCTTAGGTTTTCTTTATCCTAATTGGGCTTGGACTTAAATCTCCGAAATTCTTAGGATTACTAGGGCTTCTAGGGCTCTCCTAAGCCATATAAATAGACCTCTAAGCCTCACAATTAGGAGAGGCCGTTTTAAGCTGAATTACGACGTATTGCCGTGGGGAAGCTTTTGCTTTGTTTTCCATTGTAAGTTTTATTCTTTCAATGATGACAATTCAATTGGTGATTATTTTTGTTATCATGAGAGGCTAAATCTTTCAACTAAGGTTGAAGATGAAGCTTCGTCATTGACAAACTCATGTATTCTCGTATTTTGTTTATACAATTTTGACTTTGAATAAGGATGTTGTAGATTTTCATTCAATTGCTTGATTTATATCTTTTAATTGAATGTGATGAACTATTATGTGTTGGAGTTGGATATTTGATGTGTTTCATCCTTCGGATACATCAAATCATTCGATTGAAATCGGATATCCGTTGTGATTCGTTAACCAAAAGGATACATAGGATGATTTAATTTCGAATCGGATATTTGTTGTGATTTGTAAAAATGGGTGGATTCATTGAATGATTTAAACTTGATATTTGTAAAACATCAAATATAGTTTTTCGATTGTAGGAACAAATACGAGAATATAGAGTTAAGATTTGGCGAAGTGAATTCTAAAACCTTAGTGTTCTTTACCATTTTATTTCATTATTTTCTTTAGTTTATGTTTTATTTTGCACGACAAAAATCACAAAATTCGGAACTAGGTTAAAATAGAGTTGGTTTAAATAGAAATTGGTTTACACAACACAAATCCCTGTGGATCGACCTCGCACTTGCACACACGCTATATTGCACACGACTCGTGCACTTGCGAGTACAATTAAATTTGTACATCAAATTTTGGCGCCGTTGCCGGGGATTTGTTTGTTTGTGAAATTGATTTTTATTTGAATTGGTTTTATTTTTCTACTAGTTGTTTTATTTTTGCAATTTTATTTTATTGTATTTGTATTTGTTGTTGTTTCTGCCATTCTGATCTTAAAAAAAAAAAAACAGAAAAAAGAAAAAGAAAAAGGGGTTTGTTGTTTCTGTTTTTCTTGCTGCAGTTTCTGAGAATTTTAGTTTCTGTCAGTACGATCGATCGCACTCCATCTGCGATCGAGCGCACTCGAGCCTTTTCGGTGAGCAGCCTGCGTGCCTGCGCCTGATCCATTCTGCAAGTACGCACGAGCGCACAGCGAACGCACATCTGCGATCGAGTGCATCACCAGAAGCAGCTAAGCACAATTTTTTTGTTGTTGTTTTGAAATTTCTTTTGTATATTGTTGTTGAATAGTTAGTTCTATTTTTTTGTTTGGTTGTTTGTGTTCTTTCTGTGATTATTCATTGTTGTTTAATCAGTTTATTTGAACACTCGAGATTGGTGTATGCTTGGTCGGAGATCCCTAAACTTAGATTTGACACCTTTAGATCCCGACATTGATAGAACTCTTAGGAGAACTCGGAGAGCACCTGTTGAGAGTGAGGATAGAGGTGAAATGGGAGACCAACAAGATAACATAGAGGAACCTAGGGTTGAGCATGAGGATGCTAGAGCTGGAAATCCCGAGCAAGCTAGAGCTTGGAATGTGGACTTCACTACGTCACTTAGGGAGTTGTTCGCACCTGTGGACTTCACTACATCCCATTCGTGTATAGTGTTGCCACCAACCAATGCTACTCATTTTGATTTGAAACCTCATGTCATCCAACTCCTACCATCGTTCCATGGTCTAGAACTTGAAAATCCTTATAGTCATGTAAAGAAATTCAAGGACATATGCGCCACTTTCAAATTTCAAAATTTCTCCGAAGAGTCTGTTCATCTCAGACTATTTCCTTTCTCTCTACAAGACAAAGCTAGGGCATGGTTGGACTCCAACACGCCCGGATCCATTACATCTTGGGAAAGCTTGTTAAGCAAGTTCTATAACAAGTATTTCCCAATGTCAAAGGTCAATGAATGCAGAAAGGAAATAAGCTCCTTCACTCAAGAGGAGGATGAGAAATTTTCAGAGTGTTGGGAAAGGTTTAAGGAGTTGTTGATAAGATGCCCCCCACATGGATATGAGAAGTGGAGACTCGTTCAATTTTTCTACCAAGGATTGACCCAATCCAACCGTAGTATGATCGAGTCAATGAATGGGGGAGCATTCTTAAGTTTGACAGGGGATGCAGCATATAAGGCATTAGACAAGTTGTCCGACAGCTCACAGCAGTGGGATTTTTCGAGTTGTCGGGATAAATCTGCCCGTATTCCCAAGAAAGGTGGCATCTATGAGGTTAAGGAGGACACTGATTTGAGGATAAAGATAGATGCTCTGACCAAGAAGGTTGAAGCCCTTGCAGTGGGTCAATCCGTAAATGCCGCCAACACTTTCAATGTTGATGGCTGTTCAATCTGTGCTAATCCTATGCACTTAGCACAGAATTGTCCATTTTCACCGGCTTTTGCCGAGTGCGCCATGGAACAAGTGAACGCCTTTAATGACTTTAGGAAGCAAGCAAGCGGACCATACTCAGAGACATACAATCCAGGGTGGCGGAACCACCCTAATTTCTCATGGAAGCAGAGCCAACCAATGAATCAAGGATTTCCCTCACAGAATCATGGTCGTTCAACTCAACCAGTGCAACATCCTGCATCTTCGTCACAATCATCGCTGGAGGAAACGATGAAGGCATTCATACAATCGAATAGCCAGACCATACAAGAGCTCAAAAACTCTACCATGGCAAATACCCAAGCAATAGATGAAGTAAAGAATGCCACCATGGTTAACACCCAAGCAATTGCGAAGATGGAGAGTCAGATTGGACAGATAGCCAATCACTTGGGTGAGAGAGAAAAAGGGAAATTGCCCAGTCAGCCCGTGCCCAACCCAAAAGGTCAATATATGGTTGGGAATTCCTCAAATCCTGCACACGGACAAGAACATGTGCAAGCAATTGTCACTCTGAGGTCAGGAAGACAAGTGGACAATCAGGTGGTTGAGAAAGAAGAAGACCCTGTAGGGCAAGAAAAGGAAAAGAGTGGCAACAAAGAGAAGAGAGATGCCGAGCCATCTACAGCCACACCCATTATTGAGGACCCTCCTAGGTCATTTATGCCGAAAGCACCTTACCCTGAAAGGTTGCAAGCCCCCAAGAAAGGAGGGAAGTTTGAGGACATTTTAGAAGTGTTCAAGCAAGTCCAAATCAATATTCCATTTTTGGACGCCATCCAACAAGTGCCTTCTTATGCGAAGTTCTTGAAGGATTTGATCACAGTTAAGAGAAGAACAAATGTCCCAAAGAAAACATTTCTGACCGAGCAAGTTAGCTCCATCCTTCAGTGCAAGTTGCCCATTAAGTATAAGGACCCTGGGTGTCCTACCATCTCTTGCACGATAGGAGTCAGTCGAATTGAGAAGGCTCTTTTAGATCTTGGGGCGAGCGTGAATCTCCTACCCTATTCAGTTTACCTACAATTAGGGTTAGGGGAACTGAAGCCCATGTCCATGACACTTCAATTGGCTGATAGGTCAGTTAAGATACCACGGGGAATCATTGAGGATGTTTTGATCAAGGTGGATAAGTTTTACTTCCCCGTGTACTTCATTGTGCTAGACACAGAGCCGATCAAGAATGTTGGCATTCAAATACCGGTGATTCTAGGGCGACCATTCTTAGCTACGGCTAACGCCCTGATTAATTGTAGGACAGGGGTGATGAAGATTTCCTTCGAAAATATGACAGTGGAGCTGAATATCTTTGATATCAGAAAACAACCATTGGAGTATGATGAAGTGAGAAATGTATGCTTGATAGAGGAGATTATGGAAGAGACAGTGAATGAATCAAGCATAGAAGACCCCTTGGAGGCATGCTTTGCTCAGTTCGGAGAGGATTTAGATTTGGACAAGTTGCTTGAACAAGCAGATGCAATTTTGGAGACTGCTCCTCTGGTGAACAGTGAGACGGAGGAGACAACAACACTTGATCCCCCAAAGAAGGAACTTAAGCCTCTACCGGATAACCTTAAGTATAAGTTCCTAGGTCCAGCAGATTCTTTGCCTGTGATTATAGCTTCTGGATTTGGTTGATGCTCAAGAGGAAAAATTGCTAGAGGTGTTAAGACAGCACAAGGAAGCTATCGGTTGGACCATTGAGGATATCAAGGGGATCAGTCCCTCGGTGGTGATGCACAAGATACATTTAGAGGAGAATGCCAAGCCATCGAGGGAGCCACAGAGAAGGTTAAACCCAACTATGCAAGAGGTTGTGAGGGCTGAAGTGATTAAGTTGTTGGATGCAGGGATCATTTATCCAATCTCGGATAGCAAGTGGGTAAGCCCAATTCATGTTGTGCCAAAGCGGGCTGGATTGACGGTAGTAAAGAACAAGGATGATGAGTTGGTCCCAACTCGTATTCAGTCCGGATGGAGAGTTTGCATAGACTACCGCAAGCTAAATGCCGCCACAAGGAAGGATCATTTTCCACTCCCATTCATTGATCAGATGGTGGAACGTTTGGCTGGGCACGCATACTATTGCTTCTTGGATGGTTATTCTGGATATAACCAGGTCCCTGTGGACCCCGAAGATCAGGAGAAGACGACATTTACCTGTCCTTTTGGGACTTTCGCCTACCGTCGCATGCCCTTTGGGTTATGCAACGCACCCGCTACTTTTCAGCGGTGCATGATTAGTATTTTTTCTGACATGGTAGAGCGTTTCTTAGAGATTTTCATGGACGATTTCTCTGTCTTTGGTTCATCCTTTGATGAGTGTTTGCACCGCCTGACTTTGGTATTAGTACGGTGCAAGGAGAAGAACCTGGTGCTCAATTGGGAGAAGTGCCATTTTATGGTCAAGCAAGGTATTGTATTGGGGCACGTCATATCTCAGAGGGGGATTGAGGTTGATAAAGCGAAGGTGGATTTGATTTCCAACCTTCCACCCCCACGTACAGTGAAGGAGGTTCGCTCTTTTCTGGGCCATGCAGGATTCTACAGGCGGTTTATCCAAGACTTTAGCAAGATTGCCAGGCCTTTGTGCAAGTTGTTGGTGAAGGATGCCCCATTTGTATTTGATGAGGATTGCCAGAGAGCATTTGGGGACCTTAAGAGCATTCTGACGTCCACACCCATTATTCAGCCACCCAATTGGGGTGTACCTTTTGAGATCATGTGTGACGCATCGGATTATGCCGTTGGAGCTGTTTTGGGGCAGCGTATTGATAGACTCCCCCATGTCATTTACTATGCGAGCAGGACTCTGAACGATGCACAACTCAACTACTCCACCACAGAGAAGGAGTTGTTGGCAGTCGTTTTGCGCTAGACAAGTTCAAATCCTATTTGCTAGGATCTAAAGTCATCATCTTTTCGGATCACGCAGCATTGAAGTATCTTTTTTCCAAAAAAGATGCTAAATCTCGTCTAATCCGATGGATTTTGCTAATTCAGGAGTTTGACATAGAAATTCGGGACAAGAAGGGTTCCGAAAATGTGGTGGCAGATCATTTGTCTAGATTGACTGTGGATTACACTGAGGACGCCAGCCCCATTTCGGAGACTTTACCTGATGAGCAATTGATGCACATTGCTCATGAGCCCGCACCATGGTTTGCTGACATAGTGAACTATCTTGTCACCGGCCAACTGCCTCAGCAGTGGGGGCGACAAGATAGGTCCAAATTTTTGTCCGTGGTGAAACATTTTTTCTGGGACGATCCTTACCTGTTCAAGTATTGTCCCGATCAGATCATTAGGAGGTGTATACCTGAGCATGACCAATCCAATGTCATCTCCTTTTGTCATGATCATGCTTGTGGAGGCCATTTCAGTGCTAAGAAGACCGCTGCCAAGATTTTGCAGTGTGGATTCTATTGGCCTACCCTTTTCAGAGACGCCCACGCTTATTGTATATCTTGTGAGCGTTGTCAGAAGCTAGGGAGTATCTCTAGAAGGAATATGATGCCCCTCAGTCCCATTCTGATTGTTGAGATTTTTGACGTATGGGGCATCGATTTCATGGGACCTTTCCCGAACTCCTTTGGCTATCTGTACATCTTGGTTGCTGTGGACTATGTGTCCAAATGGGTGGAGGCGGTTGCATGCAAGACCAATGACCACAGAGTTGTGGTCCAGTTTTTGAGAGACACTATCTTTGCTCGTTTTGGTACGCCTCGAGCAATTATAAGTGATGGAGGTAAGCATTTTTGCAATCGGATTTTTGAGCAGTTGATGAAGAAGTATTTCATCACACATAAGGTTGCCACCCCGTATCACCCACAGACGAGTGGACAGGTTGAAGTTTCCAATCGCGAGATCAAGCATATTTTGGAAAAGACGGTAAACCCCAATCGAAAAGATTGGTCTATGCGATTGAGTGACGCACTGTGGGCATATAGGACAGCTTTCAAGACCCCGATTGGGATGTCACCCTATCGGCTTGTGTACGGGAAGGCATGTCATCTTCCCGTGGAGTTGGAGCATAGAGCATATTGGGCCATCAAGCAGCTGAACTTCAATCTTTTGAAGGCTGGCTCACAAAGGAAGCTCCAACTCAATGAATTAGAGGAGCTGAGGAATGATGCTTATGAGTCTGCACGGTTGTACAAGGCACAGATGAAGAAGGCTCATGACCAGAGCATTTTGAGACGATCTTTTGAGCCTGGTGAGAAAGTCCTTCTTTACAATTCACGGCTGCATCTTTTTCCAGGCAAGTTGAAATCTCGGTGGACAGGCCCATTTATCATTCGGACAGTTTTTCCTCATGGGGCCATCGAGATTGAGGATCCTCAGAATGGTAACACCTTCAAGGTAAATGGACAGAGATTAAAACCATTCTTAGAGTTGAGGAGTAAGGAGATTGAGACGACATTGTTGGAGGATCCGAGTTATTCTGAGTGATTGTCGTCTTTTGTGGAGAGTCTGGCTGAAGACTTAAAACTTAGCGCTTGTGGGAGGCAACCCTCATTCTTTCCCTTACCATTTTATCTTGTTTGTTTGTTTCTGTTGTGTTTTTCAGGGCAAGTGTCTGCCATTCAAGTTTGGGGGAGCATTCTCCTATGTTACACCCGACTTGCGCCGCGCACCTGGTATTGTATCTCTGGACCCATTGGGGACAATGTGTCATTTTAGTTTGGGGGTGGGGTAGACATTTCTCTGTCTTTTTCCTTAATTATTCGTGTTGTTTTGTTATATATATATATATATATATATATATATATATATATATATAATAAAAAATAAAAAATAAAAAAAATCTGCTATGTTATTGATTAAGCAAGGATAACACCTATTCTGTGGTTTGCATGTCATTGGTCTGTTTAGCATTTTGAACACAGCATGTCAGTAGGAATCTGAGTCTTTTGACTCATTGTTGGATTAGAGAGATTTCACATGTTCGAGTTTATCACCACGAGCACACTAGCACAGAATCGGTGAGGTATAAGATTTGACTTGATTAGGGTATATTTTGAGATAGGTAGGATGAAGTGTGATGAAACCATGGCTTGAAAAAAAAAAAAAAAAAATCAAATCAGTTTGAGCTTCTCATTGAGTAACCGGACCTCATGCCTCACAAAGCATTGAGTGTTCGCGTAAAAAGATGAGAAACCTAACTTGGTTGGTTGTATGGCTAGTTTGGCTTCGTAGCCTAGTTGACTTGAGTAATTAAGCCCTTAGGGATGTTTCTACATCCAGTGCCCTAAAACCATTTGGTTTGGGAGTCTCTGGCCCAACACTCGTTACATGGGTCAATTAGAAAGCTTAAGGAAGCTAAGCATTGCACAGCCTATACAAAAAAAAAAAAAAAAACAAAAAAAAAAAATTAAGCCTTGGTTGTTTCATCTGAGCAAATTCCTATCACATCTAAAGTACACCCAAGTTTGAGAATAAATTGAAGCCTCCGGATTTTATGTTAGTCTCACATTGCACTTATTGGAACATGTGTTGTCTCAAATTTCCATCTTTGAGTTGAATGATTTGTGCTTATCTTGATGATGTGATTGTGGTGTTCATTATGATAAACCTACTCATGATGTTAAAAACTATGTGTTTGTGTGGAAGTCCTTGTTTATGAAATAACATAGTGCATAAATGTTTGTGGGTATCATTCATGTTAAACCCTCACGAGACTTCACTCGTCCTCTAGGGATACCTAGGGGTTTAAAAGGCTTGTTGCATGCGCTAAATGCAATCGTATATCCCACGAAAGATGGATTTATCTTTTGTTTTCTGTTTTTCCAATCTTGTTTTTAGTTTTGTATTGCTAAGGGACTAGCAATATGTAAGTTTGGGGGTGTAATAAGTGCTAAAATATTTATATTTTCAGCCCTTAACTTGCATGTTTTAATCCTTTGGTTTTGGTTAATTAGGACATTTTACTGTCTTTTTGTATTTTCTTTGTTTTATAGGCTTTTGGAAGAAAAGAAAGCATTTCTGGAAAAATCCCAAGCTTAAAGGGGCAAATTGGGAAGACTTAGAGGATATGGTTAAGCTTAACCAATCATGGTTAAAGTTTAATCAAATAAAGGAAAGGATTAATTCGGAATTTCTCAATTTGAAGTCAAATCGGATTGGATGCAAAATTGGATTCTGAATATGTCTCGGTATTTTGACCATAACTTTCATCTCAGATATCCGATTGAGGTGACTCAAGCGGCATTGGAAAGCTAACTCAAACTACTACAATTCATTGTGAAATAGCATTTTCCCAATTCGGAGCGTCGCAAGGCCAAAATCACGCCGCAAGATAGGACCGCAATTCTGGGCGAATCCTATTCCGATTTGGGCTTAGGTTTTCTTTATCCTAATTGGGCTTGGACTTAAATCTCCGAAATTCCTAGGATTACTAGGGCTTCTAGGGCTCTCCTAAGCCATATAAATAGACCTCTAAGCCTCACAATTGGAGGAGGCCGTTTTAAGCTGAATTACGACGTATTGCCGTGGGGAAGCTTTTGCTTTGTTTTCCATTGTAAGTTTTATTCTTTCAATGATGACAATTCAATTGGTGATTATTTTTGTTATCATGAGAGGCTAAATCTTTCAACTAAGGTTGAAGATGAAGCTTCGTCATTGACAAACTCATGTATTCTCGTATTTTGTTTATACAATTTTGACTTCAAATAAGGATGTTGTAGATTTTCATTCAATTGCTTGATTTATATCTTTTAATTGAATGTGATGAACTATTATGTGTTGGAGTTGGATATTTGATGTGTTTCATCCTTCGGATACATCAAATCATTCGATTGAAATCGGATATCCGTTGTGATTCGTTAACCAAACGGATACATAGGATGATTTAATTTCGAATCGGATATTTGTTGTGATTTGTAAAAATGGGTGGATTCATTGAATGATTTAAACTTGATATTTGTAAAACATCGAATATAGTTTTTCGATTGTAGGAACAAATACGAGAATATAGAGTTAAGATTTGGCGAAGTGAATTCTAAAACCTTAGTGTTCTTTACCATTTTATTTCATTATTTTCTTTAGTTTATGTTTTATTTTGCACGACAAAAATCACAAAATTCGGAACTAGGTTAAAATAGAGTTGGTTTAAATAGAAATTGGTTTACACAACACAAATCCCTGTGGATCGACCTCGCACTTGCACACATGCTATATTGCACACGACTCGTGCACTTGCGAGTACAATTAAATTTGTACATCATTTAGGACAGTTGAAAAGTCACATGTTTCATCTGATCACACAAGCACATTAGCACATAATTTGTGAGGTATGACATGAGGTCTAATATGTGTGTTTCTGTATCCAGGATGAAATTGGATGACTTAATAGATGACACTGTGGCATATATATTGTGAAAAAAAAAATGAAATAAATGATCATTAATGGGCTTTTCACTGAGTAACTGGACCTCTTGCCTCAAAGCATTGAGTGTTCACGTCAAAAGGTGAAAAATTTGGATTCGATCAATGTCATGGGTAGTTTGGTTTTGTAGCCTCTTTGACTCGAGTTAGTAGGTCCTTAGGGGTGTCTCTACACCTAATGCCCTAAAACCATCTGGTTTAGGAGTCATTGACTTAATACTCGCTATATGGGTCAATTAGAAAGCTTAAAGGAACCAAACATTGCACAACCTGACCAAAAAAAAAAAAAAAAAGAGAAGAGAAAAAGAAATATGGCATGGTTGTTCATTCTAATAGGGATTTCAGTGAATTTTGAGATATGGGGACATTACATGTTGGAAGGATTTGGAAGCCTCATAAATTTGTGTTAGTTCACTTCACACTGTTTTCAAACTTGTGATGTTTTAGCATGTCCTTTGTAAGTAATTGAACTTTGAAATTCCAATTCATTGTGAAGATGGAGTTCATCTTTTTAAGCTTGCTTATGAATGAAAATCATGATCTTGAAGTGATACTTTAATTTCTGGGTAACATGAACTGTACATGATGTTTTTGGGTAACATTTTTAGAAAACCCTCACGAGACTTCACTCGTCCTCTAAGGAATTCCTAGAGGTTTAAAAGGCTTGTTGCATATGCTAAATGCAATCGTACATTCTACAAAAGATGGACTTATCTTTTTGTTCTCTGTTTTTCATTTTTGTTTGTAATTTTGTACTGCTAAGGGAGTATCAATATGTAAGTTTGAGGGTGTGTTAAGTGCTAAAATATTCATATTTTCAGCCCTTAACTTACATGTTTTAATCCTTTAGTTTTAGTTAATTAGGCCATTTTAGTTCTTTTATGTGTTTTCTTTGATTTTGTAGGTCATTGGAAGAAAAAGAAACAAACTCAGAAGTTTTGGACCAAAAATGAGCTATTTTGGATTTTAGAAGGCTCTGGTAGAGCGATCGATCGCTGGGGAGCTGCGATTGAGTGCAGGCACAAGAAGGATCGATCGCAGACCTGCTATCGATTGCAAACGGCCTGTGATCGAGCGCACCCGTGCATGATGGCCAAGACAGCCGCCAACCCTGTTATGGAAAGAGCACTTTTAGGGTTTTGTAGCTTAGTGCGAACTAGGGCAAAAACCCTACGATTTTTAGGGGTTCTAGAGTGTTCCTAAAGGCTTATAAATAGACCCTTAAGCCTCTAGAATAGATGTACTTTGGCAAGGAGAAGAATTGGAGCTATTGAAGTTCAAGTTTCGGGTTTATTCTTTTCCTTTATTTTATTTTATTTTATGAAGATGTTTAACATCAACTTCATGTGTAACTAATTTATTTAGTAGGGCCAGATTGAAGCCCTAGTTATGTTTACTTAATATTCAATATTGGCGCCTTTGTGATGATCTTGTTGTGGTATCTAGATTGATTAATGCCTGTTTTCATGAATTCCTCATATGTGTGTGCCTGATCAACATGTGCATGTGGTATGGACTAGTTAATTAAATTAATTTGGATGACCGAGTCCTGAGTTTAACATAAGTAACAAAAGTAATCCACACCGGGTTCTTGGGTTAATCAACATGGGGTACCAGGAGTATACACCCATACCCTAGGCCTCATGTGTTTGTTGATTTCCATAAAATATATGCTTTCCTAAAGAACAACTTAGTATATACCATGCTAAATCCTCTAGGAAAGAAAAGAGTTAGAGTATACACCCATGCCTAACTCGTTGCTTATGAAAATCTATAGCTTAAGGAGTATACACCCATGCCCTTAGGTTAACAAACATTAGATATACATAACATGATCAAAACATCGGCATATTGATGTATTAGCTAAATATAATTAGTGGTGGATATCAAAGCCCTACCTTATTATCATTATCAACTCAAATCGAATCTTTTGTTTTATTTTGCTTTCGGAATTTATTTTAGACAAGATTCAGCAATCCTCGTGGGAATGACCCCATATTTGCACACTAAACTACTGTGTCGACCTCGTGCACTTGCGGGTGAAACATCCAATTATTTGTCTATTAATTTAGGTAGATAATTGAGACAACATTAATTAATCAAACAAAACTTCTCACCTTTTGATGTGAACACCCATTACTTTATGAGGCAAGAGGTCCGGTTACTCAATGGAAAGCTCAAAATGACCAATTTTTTTTTATTTTTTAACCAAGATTATTTCTGCAATAAGTTACCCAACTGCATTCAAGTGGCTGACAACAAACATACCCCACAGACTACGTGCTAGTGTGCTTGTAAAAATCAAATTGAAACAGGTAATATCTCAAGCTATCAAAGAAAGTAACACAATTTAAATTCCCTAATCAAGTAATGATGCGTTCATCATGCTAAGCTCACCAATGAATTTCAAACCACAACAAGAAAATCAATTACATGCTTAGGAACAGCATGTGTACCTAGACCCCCAAACTTGAAATGCACATTGTCCTCAATGTGTGGGTAAAGAAAATAAAACAATACAAGGGATAAGGATACCTGACCAGTCACTGCGGCATAGAAGAAGATGCCCCCGAACCAGGTGGTAGCCCTAATAAAATGGATCGCAGTAGTGCTTGTTGTGCCTCAAATCTTTCATCTGCTAGGACCTTATCCTCCTTTCTCTTCCGCTTCCTTTGCTCCCCTTGCCTCAAGTGTGGGCTCATCTATGCCCATAGGTCCATTAGCACCCCTGACTACCTTGGCTGCTACCGCTTGCACCCGACATCTTCTAGGCATGTGAGAATAACTCTGGTTCCACTGGATTAAGCCAAACTGAGCGTGTTCAGATATAGGCCCATTATTGCGCGTACCCTCAATGCCCCAAGTCTGAAGGAGATGGGTGATAAGGAATAGAAAAAGATGTCCCTATGAAGATACCCTTAGTGCAACGCGCAATCGCCCTGTCCCAGAACTTGTGCATCTAGTCCCAGATAAGCCGAGGAATGGAATACCAAAAACCTCTTTGAAAAGCATATAAAGTAGTGAGGAAAGGGCCACACCTTTGAGCTTTGTGTCCAAGTGGACACACATTCTGCTGCAAAATGAAGTCCATGAGCCAGAGTCTGGAAGGCATAAGAAACTTGCTCGTGCAGTTGCAGAGCTCGTCTGTGTAACGGCCATGGCATATGTCCTCCACAATGTATTGAAGAGTGATATAGGAAGGGAGGTCTTTGTACTAAGGAGTTCCATCCCGAGTCACAATATCCGATGGGCACTCATGGGAGCATTGAAGAGCAGCGGTAATGTTAGTGGTGGTCAGGTCAACTTCGACGCCGTTCCCAGATGAAAATAGGATTTCCGGCGAATTACACTCATAACTGAGGTTTTGGTAAAATTCTTGAACCAGTTTCTCGTAAGCGATGGGGCTGACTGGCTGAAATAAAGCTATGAGGCCACGGCGCTTACAATCTTTTGCCGCCCACTTGGGGGCTTTGAGATCTTTGAATACGGTTTCGACCACAAAGGAGGTCTCTAAGAGGAGCTGTCTTGGCTTCCCACGGGGCTATGATGAAGTGGCATGAGTTTCGGAGGTGGTGTTCCGGGCTTGGGGGTTCTAAGAGGCTGAGGCTCAAGTTCTAGGCATTGCACAGGCTGGTTCAGGTATTTTATCGAACACCTGGTGGGCAGCTCCAAAACCAGGGGGTGCAGAAACACTTTAAATTGCTACCTAACCCCTTGCAAAACAAAGAGAAACCAACACAGAGGTAGTCTGTCTGTGGGCAAACACTCACGAACTGCTTTTCACAAGAAAATTTGGGTGAAAGAGGAAAAGGGAACGGAAGAAATGGAAGGAGAAATGGGCAAAAATAAAAGTGAAAATAAGAGATGGAGAGGTGCAGTGGTGATGCAGTGGCGGAGTAGAGGTAGTGCGGTGGTGATGCAGTGGTAGAGTGGAGGTGGGTTGACAGAGTGTAGTGAAGAGGTGGTGTGACCTAAAATAGGTCACGTGAGGCCCCTTTGCATGTGTGCTCGAGCGCACTCGTGTAGGGGAGTGAAAAATGAGGTGATGCGCTTGTGCGCATAGGGGAGCATGGGTGCTGGTGCGCTCGAGCATGGCTATTATACAGCTGCTGGGCATCTGCACTCTTTCCTACCTGGGGTAAGCTCGAGTGCAAGCCCATGCCTGGGATCTAACGCACTATGGTGCCAGTTCTCTAATCAGAAAAATAGACGGGATCCGTCAAATCAACGAATTCCATGTCTTTACCTAGCTTTAGGCTCTGTATGCAAGGCTTTAATCTTTGACCATTGACCTTGAACAAAGTGCCATTCTTTGGATCCCGTAATTCGACGGTGCCATGTGGAGATGCCAACATGACAGTAAAGGGGCTATCCCATCTTGAGCGGAGCTTCCCAGGAAAGAGCTGGAGTTTGGAGTTGAAGAGCCATACCTTCTGTTCCAGCACAAAGGTCTTGGGCAGAATTTGACAGTCATGGAATGATTGTGTCTTCTCTTTGTAAATACTGGCACTGTCATATGCATCATTTTGCAGCTCCTCCAATTCTGTCAATTGAAGTTTTCGGTGGGAGCCAGCCTCTTGCATGTCAAAGTTGAACTGCCTGATTGCCCACAAAGCCTTGTGTTCTAATTCCACAAGGAGGTGACATGCCTTGCCATAAACAATCTGGTATGGTGACATTCCAATCGGTATCTTGTAAGCTGTACGGTAGGCCCATAGTGCATCATTGAGGTGTAAGGACCAATCCTTGCGGTCTGGCCTAACCTTCTTCTCTAAAATGTGCTTGATCTCCCTATTGGAAACATCCACTTGGCCACTCGTCTAAGGATGGTAGGGAGTGGCTACCTTGTGGGTGACAAAGTACTTGAGAAGTAGGGTTTTCAGAAACCGGTTGCAAAAGTGCTTACCTCCGTCATTGATGATGGCCTAGGGAGTACCAAATCTGCTGAAAATATTGGCTTGGATGAATTTTACCACGACATTGTGATCATTGGTCTTGGTGGCCACGGCTTCTTCCCACTTTGAGACATAATCTACCCCTACCAAAATATACTCATACCTAGAAGACGATGGGAAGGGTCCCATGAAGTCAATACCCCAAACATCAAAAATTTCAACAATGAGGATGGGGTTTAGTGGCATCATATCCCTCCGAGACATGGCTCCTAGGCGTTGGCATCTCTCACAAGCCCGACAAATGTCATAGGCGTCTTTGAACAAGATTGGCCATGTGAATCCACTTTGTAAGACCTTGGCTACGGTCTTCTTGGCAATTAAGTGTCCTCCACAAGCTAGAGAATGACAAAATGTGAGAATACTACGGAATTCATTCTCAAGGATGCAGCATCAGATGATCTGATCAGCACAGTACTTAAATAACTCTGAATCTTACCAAAAATAGAATCGGACTTGCTTAAAGATACGGTCCTTGTCTTGCTTGGACCAATAAGAAGGAATCCGACTTGTGACTAAGTAATTGACAATTTCTATATACCAAGGCGGTTCTCTCACAGTGATCTCCAACAGTTGCTCATCCGGGAAGGAATCATGAACTGGAATAGGCTGAGGTGTCTCAAACAGAATTCGTGACAGGTGATTAGCCATGACATTCATCTTGCCCTTCTTGTCCCGTATCTCGATGTGAAACTCTTGTAAAAGCAATATCCATCGAATCAACCGAGGCTTTGTTTCCATCTTAGCCAGCAAATGTCGCAGAGTAGCATGGTTAGAGTAGATGATTACCTTGGATCCTAGAAGATATGAGCGGAATTTGTCCAAGGCAAAGACAACGGATAGTAGCTCCTTTTCCGTTGTTGTGAATTGACTCGAGCATCCATTAGAGTCTTGCTGGCATAATAGATGACGTGAGGGAGCTTGCCTACACGCTATCCCAAGACTGCACCTATAGCATAGTCGGATGCTTCGCACATGATTCAAATGGCAGAGACCAATCCGGTAGCTTCATGATGGGTGCAGAAGATAGTAGAGACCGAAGCTTCTGGAATGCCTCATGACATGCTTCATCAAAGTGGAAAGGAGTGTCCTTGGCAAGGAAATTACACAAGGGCCCTAAAATTTTACTGAAATCCTTGATGGAACATCAATAAAAGCCGACATGCCCAAGGAAAGAACGAATCTACTTCACTAAAGTAGGTGGTGGTAGATTTTCAATCAACTCAACTTTCGCTTGGTCCACCTCAATTCCTCTTTTGGACACTATGTGGCCCAAGACTATACCCTCTTGCACCATGAAATGACTCTTCTCCCAACTTAAAATCAAGTTAGTTTCTTTGCAATGTTGAAGCACAAGTGACAGATTATGCAGATATTTATCTAAAGAGGAACCAAAAACAAAAAAATCGTCCATAAATACCTCAAAAAACTTTTCTTCCATGTCAGAGAAGATCGACAACATACATCTCTGGAAGGTAACAGAAGCATTGCATAGTCTAAAGGGCATGCATCTGTAAGCAAAGGTGCCAAAGGGACATGTGAAAGTCGTCTTCTCTTGGTGATGGGGATCAACTGCTACCTGATTATATCCGAAATAGCCATCTAAGAAACAATAGTAGCTCTGGCCAGCAAGACGCTCCAGGATTTGATCAATGAATGGGAGTGGGAAATGATCCTTTCGGGTATGGGAGTTGAGTTTTCGGTAGTCAGTGCAAACAGTGGTTGTGCATTGCGGAATCAACTCTCTAGCTGAGTTTTCTACTACTGTGATGCCGAACTTCTTTGGAACCACTTGAGTGGGGCTCACCCACTTGCTATCTGAGATGGGGTAGATGATGTCTGCATCAAGTAACTTGACCACCTCTTTCATCACTACTTCGTTAATGTTGGGATTTAGTCGACGCTGTGCCTCACGGGAGGGTCGAGCATCTTCTTCTAGATGGATCCGGTGCATACATATAGATGGGTCGATACCTTTTAAATCTGCTATAGTCCACCCAATGGCTTCTTTATGCTTCTTCAACACTTCTAACAAACTATCCTCTTGGTCCTTTTATAGATCTGAAGTAGTGATGACCGACAAGGTGTCATTAGATCCAAGGAAGGCATACTTGAGCTTGTCTAGCAGTGGCTTCAACTCAAGCTTCGGTGGAGACTCAAGAGAAGGAACAGAAGGAGTGCTTGATGTTAGAGGTAGGGGCTCCTTCGGTACTTTCTATGGACGAAAGTCTGCACTTGCTGCTGTCTCTAGCAAATCATGGACCTCCTCATTGTATTGGTTGGTGTCAAAATCTTCAAACCTAAAGTGGGTCAAGCAAGCTTCCAACGGATCCATGATCAAGAGACTAGGGAGTGAGCCTTCTACATATTCTTCAATCCTGTCCAAAAAGAAACACTCATTCTGATCAAGGGCATGCTGGAATGCAGTGAAGATATTTAGCCTCACCTTCATATTTCCAAATGAGATCTCAATGACTCCAGTCTAGCAGTTGATGCATGCATTGACCGTGGCTAAGAAAGGACGCCCAAGGATGACTAGAATTAGATTCTCAGGATTGGGAACAGGTTCGGTGTAAAGCATGATGAAGTCCACTGGAAGAAAAACTTATCAACCCTGATGATGACATCTACTTCTATCCCTCTGGGCTTCTGAATAGACCGATCAGCCAGCTGCAGAATCACTGTGGTAGGCTTTAGTTCCCCTAGACCAAGTTGCTGATATATTGAATATGGAAGTAAATTCACACCTGCTCGCAGATATAGGAGTGCTTTATCAATCTCCTGATGTCTATTGATGCATGAAATTGTAGGAGCTTTGAGGTCCTTGAACTTCGGAGGAGTGTTGTGCTGAATCAGGGAACTCACGTGCTCAGTAAGAAGGACTTTCTTGGGAATGTAATTTCTGTTTTTCCTCTTCTGAGTACACAAGTCCTTAAGGAATTTGGTGTAGGAAGGCACTTGTTTGATGGCATCAAGGAGTGGGAGGTTGATTTTTACCTGTTTGAAGATGACCATCATATGTTGTATTTTCTCCCCTTGTTTCCCAAAGTGGGAAGCTGCCTTGAGACAATTTGGGAATGGGGCCCGGTGCTCATATGGTGTCTCTGGAGTGGGAGCCGCTGATGAAGAAGCCTCATTGGTTACTTGCTTACCTTTATCCCTTTACAGATTCTGTGCAACCTTCGTTTGCTCATCCTTCTTCTCCTCCACATGATTGTCGACCAGTTTTCCACTTCGTAATGTGGTGATGGCTTGAACTTGCTGGTGATATGAAGTACCCTCATTGACCATGTAGTCTCCCTTAGGATTTACCACTGACTGACTTGGAAGCTTCCCTGCATCCCTCCTGTTGAGGGTATTAGCTATTTGTCCCACCTAAGCCTCTAACTTGGAAATGGCTTGAGAGTGTGAGTTCACTGTCTCCGGTTGAGATTTCATAGTCTGACTTATCCTGCTCACAATTTTCAACATCTGATCTTGACTTTTCCACATCAGATCTTGGAAGTCAAAATCCGATCGAGGAGATGGTGCGGCCTAGTATTGCTGTTGTGAAGGCCGGTATGTGGAAGGAGGTTGGTAGGACTGCCTATTGGATTGAGCTTGATTGTGCAGTCCTAGGGCTGAGAAGTTGGGATGATTTCTCCACCCCGGGTTGTAGGTATTTGAATATAGATCATTACCTGGTCGTGAGGAAATTGCATTAACCTGCTCATTAGAAACATCAGTATAATTTCCAGCAGTAGGGCAATCGTTTATATGGTGCATAGGACTAGAACAAAATGAGCATGATTCAGGTTGTTTGTGAATGTGAGCAGAATTAGGAGCAATACCAGCAACCAACAATTGATCTAGTTTCTTAGTGATAGCATCAACTACTAGGGTAGCGACATCCAAAGAATGTCCTACTTCAAAAAGACCTTCGGTCTTTGGTGCCTTGAGTGCAGGTGCCCTACGTCTAGTAGAAACATGCTCGACAAAATTATTACTTAGGTTTTCAAACAAAGTCCATGCCTCATCCTCACTTTTCATCATGAATGTGCCCCACAGGATGCATCTACCATCTGTCTATTAGGCACAGTCAAGCCATCATAGAAGTTTTGCACTAGCTGCCATTTCGAGACAGCATGGTGCGGGCATGATTCAAGCAACTCTTTCAGCTTGTCCCATGTCTCATGCAATTGTTCTCTCTCATATTGGGAGATACTAATGATAGCTCTCCTAATGTCAATGGTTTTTCCTATGGGAAAATACTTCTTAAGAAATTCTTGTTGCAATTGAGCCCAAGAAGTAATGGAGTTGAGTTTTAAGGAATGGAACCAATGTTTGGCTCTTTCCTTGAGGGAGAAAGGAAAGAGACGCATCCTTAGGGCATCCTCAGTGACTCCAGTCAATTTAACAGTAGAACAGATTGCGAGAAATTCATTGAGGAAGTCGTAAGGGTTTTTAGTGCTAAGCCCTAGAAAGGATGGTAAACTTTGTATGGTGCTAGGTTTGATCTCATAGTGGGCTGCTGTGACGTCCGGCAGCCTGAGACATGAGGGGGTAGTGTATGTGGTAGGGAGATGGTGATCTCTCAAAGCCACAAGGTTACTGTCACCCATGGTTTCAGTGGAATGCTCTTCTAGCAAATTAGATTTCCTTTCGGTTCCAGTTTGTCTACAAGTGCGTTCAAGTTCGAGGTCGCAAGGAATTAATGGAAAAGGCAAAGAATGGTGACCTACCATAAACTAAAAATAAAAATAGAAATGGAAACAAAAACAGAAAATAAAAACAGACTAACACAGAAAAGTAAAGCTCACAAACGGCCCTTAGGTGCATTGGAATTTGGATGCAGACTGCTGCTGATGTGCTCAAGCGTACTGCCACAGATGGAGTGCGAGCGCAAGAGTTGAAGGCTCCAGCACAGCTTGCTGAATTCTAGCTGGAGTGCATACTTGCGCTTGATCACACTTGATTTGCCCGATCGCAGTCACAGGGAAGGGCAGCTACGACCTGAGTAAGGATTCAAAAAAAAAAAAAAAAAAAAAAAAACAACAACAACAACAACAAAGCTAAGATTGGAAATCAAAGAAAAACAGTAATTAAGCTAAAATTAATTCTTTAAAACTTGATAATGAAACTGTTAAGCAACCCCCGGCAACGGCGCCAAAAATTGATGTGGTATTTATGTGACCAAAAGTATCATTTATAAAATTACCACTCGCAATAGGACGAATCCCTTAGGATAGGGCTATATTGAGGGTGTCGAACCTCAAGGACTGCAGGGGTTTAGTTATCAAATTTAAGAGAATTACAAATTAACTTAATGTAAAGAAAATTGATTTGATTTGTGTAAATTTAAATGCATAAAATAAACGCAAAAGAGAAAGTGAACTATGAGAGAGAGAGTATGGCATTAACTTCACCACTATCCACACATCAATGGTTAACCATATTTAATCCAAGAAATTCATTTAATGCATGCTATAAACGAACAAGAAAATATCTTATTAAAGAATTAGGATAATCTATTTTCGGTTGGCACAGACCGTCCACCTAGCCACTAAGATGCAGTATGACCCGTCTTCCCTAAGTATAAATTATCCAATTCTTCAATAAGTTTCGTACAATTAATGGAATAGCATAACCCATCTTCGGTTGGCACGGGCCGTCTACCTAAATAACACTAAACTAGGGTGGAGTACGATCTGTCTTCCCTAGGTATGGTCTATCTAATCCTATTAATCATATGTCAATTAAAAGCCGTTGTATAGTCATCATCCCTAGGATCATAGAAAATAAGAATGATTTGAGTTCAATAAAAGTAAAAATACTTTCTAAGACAAGATAAGAATTTCACTCATATTGAATTTGGAATTTAAGAACAATTGCATTAAAAGTTAAGAACAAAAGCAAACTGTAGCAATTCTCATAATTATACAACCAACATGCATAAATTGAAAATGTATAAATTAAATACAATCAAACCATTGTGCTTAGATAGGGTTACATAAATACCCCACAAAGGGTTTAAGCCGCTCATGATCTTCTAAGCTCCAAAGACAAATTTCTGATTTCTAGCTCTGGGAAGAGGTATGTCTATTTACAATGTTTAGAGGCATATTTATAGGGATTAGGAGAACCCTAAAAACCTTAGAAACCCTAGGAAAACCGGAGGTCAATCTCCCAATCCAATTTGGAGACTAAAACCAATTCCAAGCTGTAAAAGGATTCTTGTCGTGCACTGTACGCTCGTGTGTGCTTGAGCTTAGGAAGGTGCGCTGGAGCGCAAGTACGCTCGATCCTAGACTGCATGCACTCGAGCACATGCACACTCAATCCCAAGTGCAGTTGCGCTCGATCGCAGTACCAGAATATGTCCAGTTTTGCTTTTTAAGCCCAATTTTCAATGGATTTCCAATTAAAACCTGAACTGCAAAAACAAAACAAAAATGAAACAAATAACAATGCTAAGGAATTAACATATGCAAGTTAAGGGGCCTGAATGTGCAACATTTAGCGCTTATCATGTACTCCCGGCGGCAATCGCCTAAGTATTTTAATGCTGGAAAAACTAATGGTTCTATAGGTCATAACTCTCATGTATGGTCTACCCGAGATATTACCCCTTCTCAGCAGGGTTGGCATTGTCCCATGGGACCTGTAATACAATGCTAGTGTCCCAGTCATTGTACGCTACCGTACATAATATTAGCTGCACGCCCGAGTCCGACCTCAGGTGGCTCACACCGGTAATGATGTCTGTCCTGTAGTAAGCAAGTCATTTGGGAATGACTGCGCCTGGTCATAAAACCATTGGATCCAAAGCCCACATAACGACACACACATTTGACCATAGAATGAAGTCTATATAGTAAGCCCATGGCCATTGTACCACATGTACTGGTGTACCATGTCATAAAATGCATCTTATTATTCAATCATTAAAGCAGTTACCAAGTAGTTACAAAAATGTAGACATGCTCATATCATACTCAAGGTTAGTCAACTGACATATCCCATGTTTTTAAGAAAATGATCGTAAGTGTTTACTTACCTCGTACACTCGCTTGAATCCTCCGACATTGCTAAATCTTGCTATAACGGAATATAACACACCGTTACATTTCATACTAGAGGACCCTTATGAGCAAGATAGAAAGCCTTATCTAACAAAAAGGTTGCTAGGGCCTAAGTTTCACAAATGGGGCTAAGGCGGATGTCTAACCTCCTGACCGTACGTCAAGGCTTGAGGAGCGTACGTCCGGTTAGTGAGTAGGCATTTCGGCAAAAAGCTCCTAACAAGGTTTCAGAGCTGCTATGCAATCTAGAGGCTACTATAACTCCTTCTAGGCTATAAAATAAGCACATGCATCATAAGAAAACTCTACATCATGCAATACAAGAAATCAAAGGAGCTATTGAAACTCTTTTAAAAACATTTCTTAGTTTGTAAAGAAAGGAGTGAAAACCTAACATAACATCCTTTTGAAAACTCACAACATTTAGGAAAACAATAAAACAGTAGTGAAAGTGTAAAACGGGCAGGGTTTACCTTGGAAATCGGCAAGAACACAAGCTTTCCTCATTTTCTCTAAAAATCCTCTCAACTCTTAAGAAAACTCACAAGAATACTCTCACGGGTGTTTGCAGAGGGCATAGGGGCGAGGAATAGGTTCTGGGAATGAATAGAGGATGGGTATTTATAGAGGAGAAAAGCTAGAGGCGTTCAACAACTACTCTGAAAAGTAGCAGACATCCGGTACTATATGGGCGTACATCTGGTACTATTACACATTGGGTAAAAGGGTTCAGTATACGTTCTGGGTATTATCCAAGGGTTTTACAAAAAGTAGGGTACGTCTAGGTGGTCCCCTGCATACGTCTGGCTGGTCCCCTGCGTACGTCCAGGTGGTCCCCCTGCATACGTCCTCTACTAAAAATAGTAGCGTACGTCTGAAAACCCTAGTGTACATCCTCTACTAAAAAAAAGAGCGTACGTCCAGTTTCCTAGGAATACGTATGGTCAGGAATGGTAGGTTTGGGTTTGACTTTAAAGGCTTCATCGCTAAGTGTGAGGGCTATGGGTTATGCTAAGATGGCTTAGGGTTTTCTATTTAGGGCTGACTTAGAAGGCTAGTAGCTCGTTGAGTAAGGGATTAAAACTCTTTTTAAAACAACTTAAAAAGTTGGGCATTAAATCCAAGGAAAGAAAGGAAAGAAAAGAAACAGTTGTATACAAATTACCATCACCAAGCATAGCAAAATATGCACAAACAACTAACCAAGCAAAAGTTTATAGAAATCATCCTACGAACGGGGTCATCTATGATCTGCTGATCGTTGACCTAGGGTGCCTTGCGTATAAGGGCTCCCTCTTCCAAGGTTGATGCTCAGGCTCTAAATGTCGTAATCTCTCACGTCAAGCAGAGGTCTCGTCAAGTGACTGTGAATCTGCGGGAGTGATCTTGGAATGTTGTCTGGGAAGTCATCGATAGTTTCCCTAGCTCCGAAGTGAAGTTGCATACAGACTACTGAAGTCCATTAGGCGCGCTGTAGATGTACTCAAGATCAAAGTCTCTTGCTAGTATGGATGAGGACGCTCCATTAGCTGCACATCCCTCCTGGTGCAGCTCTCAGTGTTTGTGGTGCTCGTAGTCGATGGTGCTCCTAGTCAAAAGGCGTAAAGGTAGAGAACCTATCCTACGTAACAGCAGTGAGATTTTTGACTAGAAGAACTCAGCTGATCATCTCATGGTGTAGTAGTCAGTCGTCGTGCTAAAGGGAATGCGAGTTCACATAAAAACTTTCGAACTACTTCGGCGGCGGCTGGCCCACGCCGGGCATATCCGTTTTTCTTTCTACAATGATGTTGCAGCTGTGGTAGAGAGAGTTGTATCGGCGCTCTACTTTGGCAACCCTAAAGCGTGCGCGGTTGTTAGAAAACCAAGCGTTGTCATTGTCGATGCCTTGGGTGAAACATCCTGAGTAGGGCTGAGAGCTAAAGACTTGTTCGAAATGCCCTCTTCCTCCGCCTCCTCCATCTCGAAATTAGAGTCGAAGTCGAGATTTTGAGCCTTCTAGAGCTGGGCCTGGATCCTACGGAATTGGGTAAGCCGACTCTTAGGCCAAATACCTAAGTTTGACTAGGTGATGGGTTCCAAACGTCGGGGTTGACTTTAATCTCAATATTGTCGAGAGGGGTCTTTAATAACAAGGACGCCCTTAGGGGCGAGATGTGGGAAATGTGGGGTTATCTAGGTATAGGGGCATTTCGGTCATTTCCGGTTCTGGACAAAATGCCAAAATTCAAACGGCTAGGTTCATAGGTTAGGCTTTCAAAAGGTTTGAAGCTCAATTCAATAGGTAGGCTTGCCCCTTTAACAAAATCGGGTCATCCCCAAATAAAGGGAAAACTCCCAATTTGAGAGTGAGGGGTATTTTGGATTCAAGGCAAAACTCTCAAATCCAACGGCTAGGGTTTCAGGTCGGTCAACAGTGGAGCGAATGGGTTTTGTTCATAGGGCATTTGGATTAAAAAATGCATTAATGGCATGGTGGGGTAAAGAAAACACAAGGATTTTGGACTTAGGGAAAAAATTCCCAAATCCGAATATATGGGAGTTTGGAAAGGGAATGGGTTCTGATTACAACCACAACTATCCTAACACAACAAGTAAAGGTCTAGATGCTTAATCCTAACCAGTAACCAAGGGAGGATAAAAACCCAATTCGAAACCCTAAAATCGTAAAACTGGAAATTTCAAATTTAAAACGGTCAGAAGCACATGCTTTGTTTAAAAGATGGGATTTAAAACACAGGGAGACATGGCCGAAAATTTCTGGGGAGATGTTTAGCTTGAGATAAAATGGGAGGAATAGGGTTTAAAGAGTGCTTAGCCGTCTTTTAAAAAGATTGCATATGGCTCTAGGCGAATGCTTGGCCTGAGGCCCAAAAATGTATATATATATATATTTTGAAACCAACAGTTCAAAGGCCAGGTACTTTCTTAAAATAGTTGGGGCATCAAAACAAGGCTTAGTTGGGATTGATATGAAAATTGATTTTTGAGAAACACAAGGTACGAGTAAAATTCATTTTCTTTTAGAAATTCATTTTGGAAAACACATGAGCATCTACTGTACTGCTAAGTACGGTGCATATTCTAACCACTGTATTGCTAAGTACAATGCATGGTCTGACCACTGTACTGCTAAGTACAGTGCACAGTCTAACTACCTCATAACCGTCTATCCAAAAGGCTACCCAACCTCTAAGTCTAGCATTCCCCGGTCGTTTCTACTGACGGGTCTGCTTCGTAGTCCTTGTCAATGCTAGAGAGGAAAGCGGCCTTCTGTTGGTCGGATCTGTCTAGCAGTGTTCCTGCCTTTGGCAGTCTGATCTCTTCTTTCTCTATCTAGGCATACTCGTCCGCAATCTGAGTCAGATGTTTGTGCATCTCTAGCTTCCTTTCCTCGATAAGGTAGGGATTATACCTCCTAAAAGAAGGCAAAAAACCCTGTACCGTTGATATGATCCTACGCTTCCATTTTGCCATTGTCTAGCCGTTCTCAAACAGTTGCCCAACATCGGCAGTTATCGCACATCTAAATGTTGAGTAGGATCAAGTGCTCATAACGAAGAGCATATGATCCTTTTCAATCTAATACGAAGCAATCAAGTGGGCTAACTCTAGCCCGCACATCAATCTAACAACAATCAGAGAACCTAGGTCTATCCTATGCTCCATTCTTTAAGATTCACACCTAGGGTATTGCAGCTGATGTACAAATTTAATTGTACTCGCAAGCGCACGAGTCGTGTGCAATATAGTGTGTGTGCAAGTGCGAGGTCGATCCACAGGGAATTGTGTTTGTGAAATTTAATTTCTATCTAAATCAATTATATCTTAACCTAGTTCCGAATGATTTTGACTTTGAAAATAAACTAACATAAACTAAATAAAATAAAAATAATCAAAAGATAAACGACTAAGGTTTTAGAATTCACCTCACCAAATCAAAGTATACATTCTTATGTTTTCATTCATGCATCCGACAAACAATTAAACCCTATATATATGTTCTATTGTTTTTTTATAAACCAATTGAATCATTCGATGAATCCATCTCTATTACAAATCACAACGAATATCCAATTGAGATCAAATCATCCATTGTATCCGTAAATCACAATGGATATAAGTCTCAATCAAATCATTCGATGTATCCGTTGGATGAAACACAACGAATATCCAACATTTTCACGATTTATAAACAACAATCAATCACAATTTTGTCACACAATTGAACTGAAACGAACATACATTACATTAAACGACGGATTTGTACGAACGAAACATAAAAATATAAAACTAATCAATGGTGAGGCTTCATCTTCAACCTTAGTTGAAGAATTAGCCTCTCATGACCAAAGAAATCATAAAGAAACTAAATTACTTCATTAAAATTAAAAACTTACAAAAGAATTCGAGTTCCAAGCTACAAAAACCCAGAAAACACGGAAAGCGACCAAGAACGGCGCCCCCGGCGCGTCTTCGTCTGATCTCCCTCAATTGTGAGGCTTAGAGGTCTATTTATAGGGCTTAGGAGAGTCCTAGAAGCCCTAGTAATCCTAGGAATTTCGGAGATTTAAGTCCAAGCCCAATTAGGTTAAAGAAAACCTAAGCCCAAATCGGAATAGGATTCGCCCAGAATTGCGGTCCTATCTTGCGGCGTGATTTTGGCCTTGCGGTGCTCTGAATTGGGAAAATACTATTTCACAATGAATTGTATAAGTTTGAGTTATCTTTCCAATGCCGCTTGAATCACCTCAATCGGATATCTGAGCTGAAAGTTATGGCCAAAATACCGAGACGTATTCAGAATCCAATTTTGCATCCAATCCGATTTGACTTCAAATTGAGAAATTCCGAATTAATCTTTTCCTTTATTTGATTAAACTTTAACCATGATTGGTTAAGCTTAACCATATCTTCTAGATCTTCCCAATTTGCCCTTTAAGCTTGGAATTTTTCCATAAACGCTTTATTTTCTTCCAAAAGCCTATAAAACAAATAAAATACAAAAAGGAAGTAAAATGGCCTAATTAACCAAAACTAAAGGATTAAAACATGCAAGTTAAGGGCTGAAAATATGAATATTCTAGCACTTATCACACCCCCAAACTTACATATTGCTAGTCCCTTAGCAATACAAAACTAAAAACAAGAATGAAAAAACAGAAAACAAAAGATAAATCCATCTTTCGTGGGATGTACGATTGCATTTAGCGTATGCAACAAGCCTTTTAAACTCCTAGGCATCCCAAGAGGACGAGTGAAGTCTCGTGAGGGTTTAACAGGAATGATACCCACAAACATTTATGCACTATGTTATTTCATAAACAAGGACTTCCACACAAACACATGGTTTTTAACATCATGAGTAGGTTTATCATAATGAACACCACAATCACATCATCAAGATAAGCACAAATCATTCAACTCAAAGATGGAAATTTGAGACAACACATGTTCCAATAAGTGCAATGTGAGACTAACATAAAATCCGGAGGCTTCAATTTATTCTCAAACTTGGGTGTACTTTAGATGTGATAGGAATTTGCTCAGATGAAACAACCAAGGCTTAATTTTTTTTTTATTTTTTTTTTTTTTTTGTTTTTTTTTGTATAGGCTGTGCAATGCTTAGCTTCCTTAAGCTTTCTAATTGACCCATGTAACGAGTGTTGGGCCAGAGACTCCCAAACCAAATGGTTTTAGGGCACTGGATGTAGAAACATCCCTAAGGGCTTAATTACTCAAGTCAACTAGGCTACGAAGCCAAACTAGCCATACAACCAACCAAGTTAGGTTTCTCATCTTTTTACGCGAACACTCAATGCTTTGTGAGGCATGAGGTCCGGTTACTCAATGAGAAGCTCAAACTGATTTGATTTTTTTTTTTTTTTTTTTTCAAGCCATGGTTTCATCACACTTCATCCTACCTATCTCAAAATATACCCTAATCAAGTCAAATCTTATACCTCACCGATTCTGTGCTAGTGTGCTCGTGGTGATAAACTCGAACATGTGAAATCTCTCTAATCCAACAATGAGTCAAAAGACTCAGATTCCTACTGACATGCTGTGTTCAAAATGCTAAACAGACCAATGACATGCAAACCACAGAATAGGTGTTATCCTTGCTTAATCAATAACATAGTACAATTTTTTTTTTTTTTTTTTTTAAACAAAACAAACAGATAAAAACAAACAAAAAGACACAAACAAACAAAAAGACAATGTGTTTGTCCACACCCCCAAACTTAAATGACACATTGTCCCCAATGTAGCAAGAGACACAATACCGTAGGATGCGGAAACTCGAGTGTGCAAATGCCAGGGCGTCCCCCAGACTTGAACACCAAAACACCTGTCAAAATCTAGCAGCAATATTTTCTCATAGAAACAAATATCAAAAGATTAATTGCTGATAGAAATAAAAAGAAAAAGACACAAAATGAAATGACAAAAAGGAAAAGAAATCAAAATAAAGTGCTGAAAATAAAAAGAAAGAAAGAATACCACACTTTCCTCGATCATTTGGGTGTCCAACCAATCACTTCCATCCTTTCTTCTTAAGAATTTGATATCCCTCTGGAAGGATGTTTTGCCGTCTCAGGTAGCCTAGTTGCTTGCTTCGAAAGATCTTCTTAGGAACATGGTTCCTAGATTTGTGACCTTGTGTGCATAGATCCTTGAGAATTTTAGCATGAGACGGCTCTTTGAGACATTGAAGAACTGAAGGTTGGGGTTCATGAATTGTCTCAAGAGGGATTTTAATGAAGGAGTGAGCTTCAGTACTCACTCCCTTGTCACTGGACAGATTTGGAGTTGATGGGGGCTCAATGTGATCAACCTGCTCCTCTTTTTCTTTCTCCTCATGGTTACCCACAATGAAAGGCTTAGCTGCTAATGAGGGTGAGTTAGGGAATGATATCTCAGTGGTTTCCCCATTTTCAATTCGCATCTTAGGAGTGGAGTCCAATAAGGCATCAGCTTGCTCAAGTAACTTGTCAAGGTCTAGGTCACATCCAAATTGAGCAAAACACTTTCCCAATGGGTCCTCTAGACTTGTCTCATCAACAATCTCCTCAACAATTTTCTCTCTCCTAATTGGGGTGGTGGCTTTGACATGCTCATGATAAGGATTGCTAGAATCATCCTCATCAATCATGTAGTGCCTTTCAGCCATCAACTGACTTTGAAGCTCTTCTTCCTCTATTCTAGTGAGTTCAGCAACTAAATAACCAAGCTGTCCTTCTAACTTTTCAATTGCTTGAGTGTTGGCCATAGCTGCATTCTTCACTTCATTTATGGCTTGGGAGTTGACCATGGTGGCATTTTTAAGCTCTTGCAAGGTTTGGCCATTAGACTGTATGAACTCTTTGAGGGTGTTTTCCAATGATAAATCTTGTGGAGGATAATTGTAGGGTGAAGGGGTAGAGGATTGGTTGTCGAACTGCGGATATTCAGGATGGTGCAGTTCATCAAATTGGGGAGCACAATTTCCCGTAGCATTAGCTTGCCACGAGAAATTAGAATGGTTACTCCAATCGAGGGTGTAGCAATTGAAATTTGATTCAGACCCTAAACTGGAGAAATTGGTGTTCATCTGCTCATGTGAAAAATTGGAAAATTGTCCCCAAGATGGACAATTACCTGAACTATGATAAGGGTTAGAGCAGTATGAACATGGTCCATGTGGGTGAAAATGATGAGGATGGTTGGAAAAAGCGGGTGTCCTACAACTAAGGGTAGCATTAAAATTACCTAAAGGAAAATTCATGCTTATCCTCACTCTTTAAACAAAGCACACTTCCACATGAAACATTAACCAAAATTTTTTTTTTTGGATTTTTTTGGATTTTTTTTTTTTTTTAAAAAAAAAAATAAACAAAAATACCAAAAATTAAAAACAAAAAATCAAAACAAAAACTCACAAAACGGACCAAACATAAGTTTGGCAAAATTCAAGGTGCTGGCCCGTTTTGGTGTAGTCTGCGAAGGTGCACTCGAGCGCAAGTGATGTGCGATCGAGCGCTTTGGCAGGGACTAGTTCCTTCGGCAGAGCTGCAATAGAAACAACAAAAACAAACAACTTTTTCTCTTTTTTATTTTTTTTTATTTTATTATTTTTATTAGTAACTATAAACAGAAACAAATAAAAATAAAATAAAAATAAAAGGCAACAAACTGTAAAAAGAAAATAACTAGTAGAAAAATAAAATCAATTTAAACAAAAATCAATTTTCACAAACAAACAAATCCCCGGCAACGGCGCCAAAATTTGATGTACAAATTTAATTGTACTCGCAAGCGCACGAGTCGTGTGCAATATAGTGTGTGTGCAAGTGCGAGGTCGATCCACAGGGAATTGTGTTTGTGAAATTTAATTTCTATCTAAATCAATTATATCTTAACCTAGTTCCGAATGATTTTGATTTTGAAAATAAACTAACATAAACTAAATAAAATAAAAATAATCAAAAGATAAACGACTAAGGTTTTAGAATTCACCTCACCAAATCAAAGCATACATTCTTATGTTTTCATTCATGCATCCGACAAACAATTAAACCCTATATATATGTTCTATTGTTTTTTTATAAACCAATTGAATCATTTGATGAATCCATCTCTATTACAAATCACAACGAATATCCAATTGAGATCAAATCATCCATTGTATCCGTAAATCACAATGGATATAAGTCTCAATCAAATCATTCGATGTATCCGTTGGATGAAACACAACGAATATCCAACATTTTCATGATTTATAAACAACAATCAATCACAATTTTGTCACACAATTGAACTGAAACGAACATACATTACATTAAACGACGGATTTGTACGAACGAAACATAAAAATATAAAACTAATCAATGGTGAGGCTTCATCTTCAACCTTAGTTGAAGAATTAGCCTCTCATGACAAAAGAAATCATAAAGAAACTAAATTACTTCATTAAAATTAAAAACTTACAAAAGAATTCGAGTTCCAAGCTACAAAAACCCAGAAAACACGGAAAGCGACCAAGAACGGCGCCCCCAGTGCGTCTTCGTCTGATCTCCCCTCAATTGTGAGGCTTAGAGGTCTATTTATAGGGCTTAGGAGAGTAATAGAAGCCCTAGTAATCCTAGAAATTTCGGAGATTTAAGTCCAAGCCCAATTAGGTTAAAGAAAACCTAAGCCCAAATCGGAATAGGATTCGCCCAAAATTGCGGTCCTATCTTGCGGTGTGATTTTGGCCTTGCGGCGCTCCGAATTGGGAAAAGGATATTTCACAATGAATTGTATAAGTTTGAGTTATCTTTCCAATGCCGCTTGAATCACCTCAATCGGATATCTGAGCTGAAAGTTATGGCCAAAATACCGAGACGTATTCAGAATCCAATTTTGCATCCAATCCGATTTGACTTCAAATTGAGAAATTCCGAATTAATCATTTCCTTTATTTGATTAAACTTTAACCATGATTGGTTAAGCTTATTCATATCTTCTAGATCTTCCCAATTTGCCCTTTAAGCTTGGAATTTTTCCAGAAACGCTTTATTTTCTTCCAAAAGCTTATAAAACAAAGAAAATACAAAAAGGAAGTAAAATGGCCTAATTAACCAAAACTAAAGGATTAAAACATGCAAGTTAAGGGCTGAAAATATGAATATTCTAGCACTTATCAGCAGCCTATTCTCAGATTGTTAGCTCCAGCCGTCAAGACCGTATGCTCTCATACCATGCTGTAACGCCCCCAAAATTAGCCTTGGCTAACCTGGCAGGTTACTGGCAATTCCCTCAGTTACCAACTTGTGGCTAAATGAGGAATCACCCCTCTAAGCATTTCAGAGTAATGCATCGGAAGGTGAAATACAATCTCAAAAGAACTACAAATCATTATGGGACAAGTATATTCCTCGAAATTAAAGACATGGAGCAACTAATAATAATGTAAAACAAACCTGATAGCAGCATGAAGATTATAAAGCAAGGTCCGTAGTGGCAACCATGCCACTCCTAGGTTCTAGTGGCAAACTTCCTAAAATGGTAATAACAACGTAAGTCTAATGACTTAGTAAGTAAACCTCACCATTAGGTACGATTGAGCCCATTTAAGCAGAAATAAATGTGCAATTTTAGTAATCATTTGAAAAGAGGTGTTGTCTCCGTTAATACACCACAAAGGTATTGTTTGGTTGATAAAGAGGGTGGTGTACTCCCGGCTGCAATCGCCTAAGTATTTTAATGCTGGAAAAATTATTGCTTTTATAGGTCATAACTCTCATGTATGGTCTACCCGAGGGCCTTGGGGGTGGGCAAACAACCCCCTTTGGACTTGGGGTTGGTTCGGCCACCCCAGACCGGCCTTGGTGATGGCTCAGCCACCCTTAAGGCCAAACTGGGGGTGGTCGGCTACCCGCATAGAATTTTCAATTTTTTTTTTAGGTTTATTATTTTATTATTATTATTTTTAGGACACATGTCGCGATATAGCTGATGATGTGGACTGCCGTTAATTGGGATGGACGAAAACTAACGGAGGTAGTGATTCGGTCTTTTCCAAAATCTAAGATACTAGAATTGTCATGTTTTAAAACGTATGGGGGAAAAATAAAAACATTAAATCCCAGGTACCAAAAAAGTTATTAACCCTTAAATATATATTATGTTAAAAAATAATAGTTTAGTTTAACAAAGTTATTAAGTTACTAAATAGTTAAATACTTAAGTTAATTATAATTGTTAAAGTAATGCATTTACTTGATTAATGAATAAAGTATTAAATAAAATGATTTAAGATGAGATGATTGTATATTATTGGTTGCCCAAATATAATCTTAAGGCATTAGAGTATTATTAGTATAAATTAGTTATGCATAACTAGACTTTGAATCCATTTAGTATTGCAATAAAATAATTAATGCGATTATCTATGTACAATAAAAGTGACTTAAGCGAGTTATTGAAATTGGATTAACTAAATTTGCATTTAAATTATACTTACTAGGCAAAAAGATATTATTTTTAAAGTATAAAAGATGCTTTGGATGAATGATTGATGCAAGGTGTTTTGTGATACTATGATTATTTAATGATGCTTCATGAGATGTTTTGGATGAAAGATTGTTGTAAGGTGTTTTGTGATTGTATGACTATTTAATGATGTTCCATGAGATGTGTTGGTTGAATGTTTGATGTAATGTTTCTATGAGCTTTTATGGGTTTGCAAGACAATGTGATGATTATGTTGTTTTGAACATTTTGATGGTTCGCATGGTTTATGACAGCATATGAGTTCAAAGATTTGTTGACATAAGCATGAACATAGAGTGTACAATGAAATGAAATGAGAACAACATGACGACACGAACAAGAGTGCAATGATGAAACGCAACGAAATCGATAAACATGAATGATGTGACGATGTATGAAAATGATGATAAATTCACGGTAGCCCGGCCTTACTTTGTAGATGGCACAAGTAACGGCAAGCAAAGTAAGAATGGTCCTTGTTTTGTAGATGACACAAGTATGGGCAAGCAAAGTAAGGACAGGGACAAACGATGACAAAGGAAAGGGATAAACTAGTAAATTCCATACTGTTGAGCGTCTCTATTTTATGGAGATAGCATGCTCATAAATCCGCTTGCATCATGGATGGTGGTGATTCCCGTGGTGCAGACGATGCTATTGATGCAGGTATAGGGACCATAGATGATGACCCAATGGCTATGTATCTAGGTTACCACGGTGTCTAAGGCCTAGACACATTGGTTGTTTATTTTGTTGGACTAATTGATAGCTCTCTTTTGTAGAGCATTCATGTATATGCTTAGGCGTGGTTATGTTGTATATGGATCCTGTCGCATGTGACACTTTTGCATAATCATTATTTTGTATGTAAAGCATTATTCACATAGATGTATTGTTAGCTTAGATGCGCTATGTTATGTCTTATCTTATGTGTTTTCCAATGCGAAGATATGAACTCTGATGAATCATTGATGATGCATGTAGCTCTGTGTGATATATTATATTGTCAATCAGGTTAATGCATGGGTTCATGGCATACTGTGGTATTGCCATGCCACTGTGACAATCCGTTTTGTTGTGGGCTATCAATTTTTAAAAGAAAAAACTTTAGTCACGTTTTTATCAAGCGAATCGTCACAAGGTAATACCCATTGTTTATGTTGGTCTTCCTCTTCTTTTGAGACACGGCGGAGTTGTCATTGTCCTCACCCGCTGAGTCACTGAGTTTGCTCCGTTTCAGACTCGGCATTTGGGATTTCAAACTCCGCTTGATTATCATTGTGTCTTGTGAAGAAAGATGTCGAACACCCACGATTCTGAATTCGAATTGCCCTTGAATTTCACATCAAACCCCCAATCCCGAAAACACCCATGAACCCTAATTTCGCGGGAACAAAGCAATTGCAAACAGTAGGGTCTGAAAGCCTCTATTTTCCCAAAACAGATACAAAGAAACACGAATTTGCAAGAGAAAAAAGAGAACCCAGAGAAAGAATGTCAGAGAAATTGATCGAAAAGCTCGAATTGATGGACTCTGTGAGAATAGGGATCTGCTCGCTCCTTCTCTAACTACTTTCAGAGCACAAAGAGAAAGAGGGAGAATATAATGAATAAAACAGTTCTATACAAATAAATTGTAGCATGTAATTATAGAGAAATAGGAAATAATGAAAACAAGATTGGATTTTTTTTTTTTTTTTTTAAATTTTCTTATAAGGCAACGTGATGGGAATTTTTATTTACTTTTTTGTAATATTCTTGTGGTGGGTGTTCTTGATTTGCCTAAGACAAAGAAGAGGAAGAGGGTCTTTACTTTTCAGGGGTACTCTATAACAGATGGCTATGTCTTTGGCCAATAATTAGTGTTCATAGTTTTGGTCAACGATATCGGGAATATCTTAGTTCTGAACTAGATGATAACAAACATGGCAGTTTTGAGCTTTTTCTTTTTAGGGTTTAGGAAGAAGACGATGATAGTTTAATATCAAAAGTGGAAGAAAAAATATCAAAATGGCACATGACGGGTAAAAGCGTGAATGGAGGGTATAAGCGTCTTTTCACGGTCCAAAATGAGGGCAAAAGTGGAAGGAAAAGAGTTAAAATAGAACGTGATTGGCACATGACGGGTTGACCGTCTATTTTAACTCCTTTGACTGACGTAATGGAGCTTTTGGGTACAAAATGGTAGTTTGATAGGGTCGGGTGATACAGTTGGCAGTTCATGAGGAGAAAGTGATAATGCATTGTAGTTAATAGGAGCAAAAGGTAATTACCCCTAAATTTAAACATAGTCAATGTAATTCATTGTTTACATGTAGCATATTTCATTTTGAAAAGAATTCAACAATTTCCAAACAAAAATAATATCCTATTCCCTTCAATCATCTGGCTCAGCACATGCTCATCGTGATTATATATGCTTGCTTCACTCCAAGTCCGGTTTCTTCTTTAGAACAAAGAAGGTATATAAAAGACGCAAATGTTTGGTGTGGCAAAAGAGATTAAACATACCAAATTATAAGTATGGTTATATTATGATGATGGTTATATTATGATGATGCCTCCAAGCGCCAAATGTCAATTTCATCGCCCACTCAATCTTTTCTCATGGATGGTATTTTTTTATTCATTTTAAAATAAAGGAAAAATAATGAAAGAATAAAATAAAAATAAAAAATCAATGAAGGAAACATCGTGGGTCAGGTTTATCTTTTGGAGAGACTTTTTGCGGTTTGTAAGGATTCCAGCGTCATAGGGTTGAGTTGCACTTGCAGGAAAGTGAACCCCACACTCGCTTCTTCTTCTCCTTCTCCTCCTCCTCGGAAAGAGGTGTGGGTGGGTCCCACACGTACATTTGAAGAATCTTTGCCGGCTCTTCTATAGTATGGACACCGTAAAGGACAAGTCTCTCTGCTCCCACGTCCTTCACTCTAATATGCTTTTTCCTATGTCTACTTTTTTCTACATGCGTGGAAAATGCTTTTTCCAACCTTCTTTTACTACTTTACTAGCTTTTTTTTTTGCTTTTTTTTTTTTTTTTTTAACTATTTTAATTATGGGCGACCATAATAACACTTGATTTAGGTTCATCAAAAATATCATTGGGACATAAAAGACTAAAACTAATAGAATTGACGATTTTGGAAAAAATAAATAAATAAATAAAAAAATTGCATAAACATGACTATCAAATTTTAATTTAAATTGCAGCGAGACAATGCCGGCAGGATGCAATCGTAAGTTTGTGAAGTTGAATAATTATACCCCAAAATCGGCCCAACGAAGAAATGATTGACATGGGCCTAATCAGTCCCACCCAGAGAGAGAGTATATGGAGTTTGGGCTAACATGTTCATTTCTCGGCGATTTGCATGATTCTTGTTATATGCGTACGTTACAGATAAGATTGTCATATATATATATATATATATATAAGAAAATTACACTTTACCCTCCTAAAGTTTGGGGCGATTTTTAATTCGACCTCCAATGTTTCAATTTTTCAACGCACCACCCTAAACTTCCAAATTTTTGCAATTTGACCAATTTTATCCAAAAATTTCCATATTGCCCCAAATTTTTATTTTTTTTATTTTTTTATTTTTTATTTTTATAAAAATAAAACAAAATTTGGGGGTGTAAAAGTGGCCAGATGGCTAAAGAGGTGGTTACGGTCATTCCGATTTTTTTAAAAAAAAAATTTAGAAAAAATAAAAAAATTATGGACAATATAGGAAGTTTGGGATAAAATTCGTCAATTTGCAAAAAGTTTAAAGTTTGGGAGGGGGGGGGGGGGTACATTGTAAAAATTGAAACATTGGACATTAAATTGAAAATTGTCTCAAACTTTGAGGAGGTAAAATGTATTTTTCCCTATATATATATATATTTGTCCTTAATATACCAAACCGCGTTAAAACCCCATAAGTCAAGCAAATCAAATCAACAAATCATTTTCTGCCATCAATTTGTTGGAATTAAATAAGATCAAAACACTCCAAATCATGAAGCAGGCAATCTAAACTAATTAATAATCATATACACTGTTAGGGATAAAATCCATTATGGGTCCCACTATCTCTCAACAACCCTCAATTATCTCATAAGATCTTATATTATTTCAACTATCTCATATTATCTCTCCACTATTTCAAATGATCCTTCAATGATCTAAAGGGAGAAGATCGAGGAAATAGTTACACAGATAAAACCCTATAAAAGGGAACACCAAGCATCGGTAACAGGGATTGATAATTTATTTTCTCAATATATAGCTAGCTCTGGCTACATTTAGACCCCATATACGAGTGCTAACTTAAGCATCAGAGGGTCTACGAGGCCTTCCTCGGAGACTCTTATGACGCTCTTATTATTTTGCAGGATCTCGAAGATTGATGATTACAGACGCCTCGAAGAACGTGAAGATCACACCAATCGGAAACTATTAAACCAAAAAAAATGCCTCAACAATTTGGCGTCGTTTGTGGGAAACGACTACATTCTTACGAAATCAAAATCCGTTATGGTGGTGATCACGCGTTCAGACGATGCATCAACCAGCTGGAATGAGATGATTTCCTACTCGAAAGTTCGAAATTTTGAAGAATCCATGGCAGATCTATACTAATCCAGCATATTTGCACATATCTAAAATCATGGATCCCAAATCCACTTTGTTGCCATCTGCGTACACCAAATCGGTGTTTGCTTTCATCAGATCTACAAGATCTATTTAACGAAAGGGCAATCAGGGACAACTTTTACTGTAGCCGTCAAAAATAAAGAAAAAACCTTCTCGCATCACGCCTTTTCAGAAGAAAAAGGGAAGAAAGCTTAGTTAGAAAGGAAAGCTTTTGAGAAATCTTGCATTATAAAATTATTTAAAAAAAAAAATAGTAACATATGCAAGATAATCTCCTATTTCCCTAGCGGTCCCACGTAGACCCATGACAAGGCCACTTATGAGAGAGTGGCTTTGATTTTTTAGCCTTCACAAAATTGCATGAGAAGAGACAAAGGTCTCTCAACTCATCTGACTACAATGAGCAATGCACACGTAGGCCCATGACTATTGCACTGAAAGTGGCTTTGGTTTCTTAAGGGGTAAGTGACTGAAAGCAAAAGACGGGAAAGGCGCCAGAAATGAAGGCACGAGCAATTTCTCTCCGACCCCTCCTCAGAACCGCCCGTGCTCCTTCTCTGCACCGACTCCTCCTCACCATCAATGCCCATACTCAGTGACTTGGAAGTTAATCCCGCTGCTAAAGAGGATCGTCGACCTCTCCTTGGTGATCCAGCGACCAGCAGTCTACAGGTTCGCCAGCCAGTAGACCATCGACATTCGCCCCCGCGTCTCCGGAACTCACATGAAGGACACCTCAGTCGCCGAACCTCTTCCAGCTTCTGGCTCCCATAATGAGCTCTCCTCTGACCGCTGGCGTCAACCCAGCCTCGGGCACCAACAAGAGTGAGCCCAGCAGACTTGCCGACGAACTCCCTCCAAATTCCCAGCGAATTTTTCTCTCGCTGAGACTTGCTCAGCCTTGCTTCACCAGGGAGCTCCCTTTTGTCGAGCCTAGCGGTACCGCCAGAGCGACCTACAGCCCATGTCGCACCACGATCAGTGATCGCGAAGTCCCAGCTTAGGTTCGGCGAACCCATGCTTGTTAGCGAGCTGCAAACCCAAGCCCGCCAATCCTCCACTTAGGTTCACAAAACCTCGCCTCAAGGTTTGTTGAGCCCACAATTCCGATCCGCCCGAGCTGCATGCAAGGTTGCTGTAAGCGAGCCCGCAATTTCACGTCGGAGAACCAGTGGTCCAACCAGCGAGCCCGCAGTTCCAACGATAAACCAGTGAGCCCACAATCCTGCCATGAGACACCTCCTGTAAACCATCCGCGTCCACACGCAACAAACTCGGCCTCACCTAAGACTTGCCCAAGTTTGCCGGATTGCAGGCCTCGCCAAGTCCTACCTGAAGGTCGCCATCTGATTTTCTCAACTCAGGTTCGTCCAACCAGCTTCGGAGTCGCAGTTAGCTTGCCCTAAGGTTCACCGACCCCTCCTCAGATTCGCAAATCAAACTTGGGTTCATCCCACCAAGCCCTCCTCAATCATCAAATCACCGACCCAGACTCGCATCACCATGAGCGAGCCCAGCGACGCAATTCCTAACGAGAAACCAATAACTTTATTCTTCACTCCTGTCACATGTCTCATCCTAACGAGACTCTTGATGCAACGACAGTAACTCCCCATTACATGTCCCGTCCTGACAGCATATCTGACGAGAAAACAGAAACTTCAACATCCAAACCCGTCACATGTCTCGTCTTGACAGGGGTCCTGACGAGAAAACAATAATTCCATGTTACTTGTCTCGTTCTGGCAGGGGTTCTAATAGGAAACCAGTAGCTCTTCAATCAGTCCCGTTCTGACGGGGGTTCTAACGAGAAAATGGAGAACTGCTCTAAAGACCTTAAAAACAACACAAACTACCCCTCAAACAACCCTTAAGGTTTTACACACAAACACTCAAAGTTTTAAACACATAAACTTTACATGAACGGTCATTGAATTAGGCCTATCTAAAACCTCACAATCCCCTTTGGCCATTCAATGACAAAACCCTAAAACAAAGGTTTAAAACCTCTAGTTGGCACAACGCCATAAAAACCATCAAGCCATAAGGAGAAGCCAAAAGGAAACTCGCCAAACCAAAATGCTAGATCATGGAACTCATCACCAATGACCATAGTAGCCCAATTTCACAAAGAGAGTAGGGGACTTCACCCAAAAAGAATTCTTTCAAGCCATACTCAAGGGCATACTCTAAAACATGTCACACAAAAGACATTATTTAACCATAATCAAGCTTAAACGCAATTTAACCATAAACGTAAACCCAACACATCATTGTTTGAAAGTTAAACCAAAAGTTAAACCACTTTCTCTCGCTTTTTGTCACAAATGGACAAAGGGAAAAAACCAAATCATAACAGGACTATTGAGAATCCTTAGGGTCTTCATCATTAGACCTCTCTTGAGATCTTAAGAAGGACCGAACAGCTGCTTCCACCTTGGCTATTTGATGCTGCACCATTTCAAAGCTTTGATGGAGTTCATTGACTTTGAGACATATGAAGTTCTTACGTTGGTCAAGAAGAAAGAAATCTAGAGTCACTTGATGAAGATGCCGTAAGGGAGGGATTAGACATAGAATTTCTCCTTCTTCCAGATTTTGAAATGGTCACCCAGTCAAAAGCAGAGGGTAGACTTGCAACAAGCTCATTTTGACGTCGAGGTACAAAGAAATGAGATAACACCTTACCAATCACCCCACCATATCCAAGCCCTAGATTCATTGCCTTTGCATTGTCAACATATGTAATGCCATGAATAATCACTGAGGCCAGGTCAATTTTGTGATTTTGAGTAAGGCATAGAAGAACTATGCTCGGTCAATAGTGAGAGCTGAGTGTCGAACAAGAGGTACTAGATTACTCAAGATTATGAAAGCTAGTATTCTCTCAAGAGGTGATGTGCCAAATACTACCTAAATTAATAGATAATATTTAGTATGTTTTAACTCGCAAGTGCACAAGATCAAAACAATAGTATAGTGCAGCAAGTACGAGGTCGAACCCACGGAGATTGTGATTTTGTTTAGAATTAATTAAAATATCAAATTGTCACAGATTTGATATTAAGAAAAGTAAAAAGATATAAAGATAAGGTAAGGTAAAGGCAGGGCTTTGATATCCACCACTAATTATTTTTAGATAATATGTCAATATGCCAATGTTTTGATCATGTTATGTATATCTAATGTTTGTCAACCTAAGGGCATGGGTGTATACTCCTTAAGCTATAGATTTTCTTAAGCAACGAGTTAGGCATATATGTATACTCTAACTCTTTTCTTTCCTAAAGGATTTAGCATGGGTGTATACTAAGTTGTTCTTTAGGGAAGCATATATTATGTGGAGATCGACAAACACATGAGGCCTAGGGCATGGGTGTATATTCCCGGTTCCCTATGTTGATTAACCTAAGAATCGCGGTGTGGATTCTTTTGTTACTTTTATTAAACCCAAGACTCGGTCATCCAAATTGATTTAACTAACTAGTCCATACCACATGTATATAATGGCCAGTCACATACATATGAGGAATTCATGAAAATAGGAATTAATCAAGTTAAATATCACAACATGATCATCACAAAGGGGCCAATATTGAAATATTAAATAAACATAATTAGGGCTTCAATCTAGCCCTCCTAAAGAGTTAGTTACACATAATGAAAATAAAACTAAAAAGAAAAGGGAAAGAAAGAACCGAAAACCGCTCCTAGAAGTAGCCTCCAAATTCCTCTACCCAAGTTGTGCCTCCTCCAAGGATGATTATTCTTGAGGTTTAAAGGTCTATTTATAGGCTCTAGAAGTCCTTGACAAACTAGTAAGCCTAGGAATTTCGTAGGGTTTTAATCCTATTACAATTGGGAGTTGGAAAACCCTAATATGGAAGGAAAGGGAGTCTGTCCGCAGCTTCTAGAATTCTCCAGCGCACAAGTGCGATCGATCGCAACCCGTGTGCGATCGATCCCAAGTCTTCTGCGATCGATCACACTACCAGAAACTCCAATTTTTTCCAAAATTCTCTCTTTGAGCCCAAATCTTCTAGATTTACTTCATTTTCTTCCAAAAGCCTACAAAAGCAAAGAAAATACAAAAAGGAAGTAAAATGGCATGAATTAACTAAAACTAAAGGATTAAAACATACAAATTAAGGGTTAAAAATATGAATATTTTAGCACTTATCACACCCCCAAACTTACATATTGCTAGTCCCTTAGCAATACAAAACTAAAAATAAAATGAAAAACTAAAAACAAAAAGATAAATCCATCTTTCGTGGGATGTACGATTGCATTGAGCATATGCAACAAGCCTTTTAAACCCCTAGGAATTCCCTAGTGGACAAGTGAAGTCTCATGATGGTTTTCCGGAAATGTTACCCACAAACATCATGCAAGAGTTCATGTTATCCAAAACTTAAGGTATCACTCAAAACCATGGTTTTTCATTCATTAGCAAGTTTAAAAAGATAAACTCCATCTTCACAATGAATTGGAATTTTAAAATTTAATTACTTACAAAAGACATGCTAAGACATCACAAGTTTGAAAATAGGGTAAAGTTAACTAGTACATAAATATGAAGCTACCAATTGTTTCTAATGTGCAATGTCTCAATGTCTCAAAGTTCACTGAAATCTCTATTAGAATGAACAACAATGACATATTTTTCTCTTTCTTCTTCTTTCTTTTTATTCTTTTTGTTTTTGTTTTTTTTTGTTTTTTTTTTGTTTTCGTCAAGTTGTGCAATGCTTGATTCCCTTAAGCTTTCTAATTGACCCATGTAACGAGTGTTAAGTCAATGACTCCCAAACCAGATAGTTTTAAGGCATTAAGTGTGGAGACATCCTTAGGACTTACTAACTCGAGTCAAAAAGGCTACGAAACCAAACTAACCATAACATTGATTGATAAGCGCCAAATGTTGCACATTCAAGCCCCTTAATTTACATATGTTAATTCCTTACATTGTTATTTGTTTGGTTTTGCTTTGTTTTTTAGTTTTAGGTTTCATTTGACAAACCTTTGGAAATTGGGCTTAAAAAGACAAAAAAGCTGAGCATTCTGGAACTAGGATCGAGCGCAGCACTCCTGGGATCGAGCGCACTGCGCTCGAACGTCTGTGATCAAGGATCGAGCGCATGCCTGCGCTCGTGCGCACTGTGCTCGAGCGCACTGTGCTCGAGCGCACCAAGTCTTGGATCGAGTGCACTCGAGCGTACAGTGCACGGCAAGAATTCCTCTCCAGCATGGACTTGGATTTCAGTCTCCCAATTGGACTGGGAGACTGCTCTCCGGTTTTTTTAGGGTTTCTAGGGTTCTCCTAATCCCTATAAATAGGGCTCTAAACATTGTAAACAGACACACCGCTTCTAGAGCAAATTCAGTAAAATAGTCTGTGGAGCTTAGGAGATCATGAGCAGCTAAACCCAATTGTGGGGTATTGATGTAGCCCTTTCCAAGCACAATGGTTTGATTGTATTTATTTTCTAGTCTTTCAATTTATGCATGTTGATTGTATAACCCTGAGGATTGCTACAGTTGATTTCTGTTCTTAATTATTAAATGTAGTTGTTCTTTAAATTCCAATTCAATATTAGTAAAATTCTTATCTTGTCTTAGAAATTATTTTACTATTATTGAACTCAAATCATTCTTATTTTCTGTGATCATAAGAATGATGGTTATACAATGGTACTTAATTGGCATGCAATCAATAGGATTAGGTAGACCATACCTAGGGAAGACAGATCGTACTACACCTTAGTTTAGTGTAATTTAGGTAGACGGTCCGTGCCAACCGAAGATGAGTTATGCTATTCCGTTGATTGTATGAGATTATTTTTATGTCCTCTTGTTGAAATTATAACATGCATAGAATGAATTGCTAGAGTTAATTATGGTTAACCATTGATGTGCGGATCGTGGTGAAGTCAATACCCTACTCTCTCTCTCATACATTTACTTCTTTTATTTCCGATTATTTTATGCACTTCAAATTCACACAAACAAATCATTCTCTTATAACTAAGTTGATTTTAATCTTTTAAATTCTGATAATTAAACCCCTGCGGTCCTTGAGGTTCGACAACCTCAATATAGCCCTATCCTACGGGATTCGTGCTATTGCGAGTGGTAATTTTTATAATTGATATTTTTTATCACAAAAATACCACATCAATTTTTGGCGCCGTTGCCGGGGACTGCTTAACGGTTTTATTGTCAAATTTTAAAGATTAATTTTAGCTTAATAATTTATTTTCCTGTTTTAAGTTGCTAATTTTTAATTCTGTTTTGTGTTGATTTTTTTTTTTTTTTTTCAGAAACTGCAAAACAGGTCCGTAAGCTGCCTTCTCTGTGATTGCGATCGAGCGCAGCCCGTGTGCGATCGAGCACACGGCCACACTTCAACAGGATTCCAGCCAGTACCGCTCGAGCCCTCCACTCCTGCGCTCGCACCCATCTGCGGCAATACGCTCGAGCGCACCCTACCGTGCTATCGAGCGCACTTGCGGCATCCTGCATCCAGACCCTAAGTGCACACTAAGGCCGTTTGTGAGCTTGTTTGTTGTCTGTTTTAGCTTAATTTTTCTGTTTTCTTCTAAATTTCTGTTTAGTTTATGTTAGGTCGTCGTTCTTTATCTTTTCCATTAATTTCTTGCGACCTTGAAATCGAACGCACTCTTAGACAAATTAGATCCCAAAAGAACTCTAATTTGCTAGAGGAACATTCCACTGAGACTATGGGGGACGGTAACCACGTAGCATTGCAAGATCACTATCTTCCTACCACTTACACTACTCCCACATGTCTCCGGTTGCCGGAAATTACGGCAACCCATTATGAAATTAAGCCTAGCACTATACGAAGTTTACCTTCCTTTTTAGGGCTTAGCACTAAAAATCCTTATGAATTCCTTAGTGATTTCGAATCAATCTGTGAGACCACTAAAATGAATGGATTCACTGAGGATGCCCTAAGGATGCGTCTTTTTCCTTTCTCCCTCAAGGAAAAAGCCAAACATTGGTTCCAGTCCTTAACACCCAATTCTATCACTTCTTGGGCGCAATTGCAACAAGAATTTCTTAAGAAGTACTTTCCCATAGGCATGACCAATGATACTAGGAGAGCCATTACTACATTCTCCCAGTACGAGGGAGAGGATTTCCATGAGACTTGGGATAGGTTGCAGACCTTGCTTAGATCATGTCCACACCACGCTGTCCCAAAATGGCAGCTAGTGCAGTGTTTTTATGATGGCCTGACCGAGTCCAATAGAAAAATGGTAGATGCATCCTGTGAGGGGACATTCATGTTGAAAAGTGAAGATGAAGCATGGTCTATGTTTGAAAACTTAAGTAACAATTCTCTTCAGCAGGTTTCCGCAAGACGAAGGGCACCAGCACCTAAGGCACCCAAGACGGAGAGTTTGTATGCAGCCGGCCATTCTCCAAACATGGCCAACCAAGTAGTCGAGGCTATCACCAAGAAGTTGGATCAAGTTCTGTTGACTGCTGGTTTTGCTCCTAATACTGCTCACACACACACTGACGCATGCTCATTCTGTTCCAGTCCTATGCATCATGTAAATAACTGCCCTATTACTGAAAATTATACTGACATTTCTAATGAGCAGGTTAATGCAGCTTTCTTCAGACCGGGTAATGATCCGTACTCCAATACCTACAACCCCGGGTGGCGAAATCATCCAAATTTCTCATGAAAGAATTCAAGCAACTCATCCTCAGGGCCGCACAATCATTCTCAATCCAACAGGTAGCCCTACCAACCTCAGTCCACTTACGGGCCTCCACAGCAGCACTACCAAGCTCCCTCCGAGTCTAATTTTGAGGATCGAATTGTAAAGGCAGTAACTGAGCTGACCAGCGAGATCAAGCAGTCAATTAAATCTCAAGAGGAAATAGTCAACTCGTATTCTCAATCCATTGCCAAGCTAGAAGCTCAAGTCGGACAACTTGCCAACACCATCAACAGAAGAGATGAAGGAAAGCTTTCAAGTCATCCAGTGGTAAACCCCAAGGGGCACTATATGGTCGATGAGGGCACTTCATACCATCAGCAAGTTCAAGCCATCACTACCTTAAGAAGCGGCAAAATAGTTGACAATCATGTGGAGGAGAAGAAAGATGAACACAAGGAGGTTGCACAGAATTTGCAGAATGATAAAAGCAAGCAAGTAAGCCATGAGGCTTCGTCATCAGCAGCATCTACTCCAGAGATCCCATATGAGCCACCAGCCCCCTTCCCAGAACGTCTCAAGGCACCTTCCCACTTTGGGAAACAAGGCGAGAAAATACAAGGAATGATGGAGATGTTCAAACAGGTAAAGATCAATCTTCCCCTTCTTTATGCCATTGCACAAGTGCCTGCCTATGCCAAGTTCCTTAAAGACTTGTGTACTCAAAAGCGGAAGACCAGAAACCACATCCCTAAGAAAGTTCTTCTGACTGAGCAAGTAAGTTCTCTGATTAAGCACAACACCCCTCCGAAGTTCAAGGACCCCGGGGCTCCTACAATTTCATGCATCATCGGAAAAAGAGAGATTGATAAGGCACTCTTAGATTTGGGAGCTGGAGTGAATTTACTTCCCTATTCAGTATATCAGTAGCTGGGCCTAGGGGAGCTGAAGCCCACCACAGTGATTCTGCAATTAGCTGATCGGTCGATTAAGAAGCCTAGAGGGATTGTAGAAGATGTGATCATCCAGGTGGATAAATTTTTCTTCCCAGTAGACTTTATCGTGCTGGATACCGAGCCTGTGCTCAATCCTGAGTAGCTGGTTCCTGTCTTCCTTGGGCGTCCATTCTGAGCCACAGCAAATGCATGCATCAACTGTCGAACTGGAGTCATGGAGATCTCATTTGGCAATATGAAGGTTCGATTGAATATCTTTACTGCATTTCAGCATGCTCCTGATCAGAATGTGTGTTTCTTTTTGGACAGCATTGAAGAATATATAGAAGACTCACTACCCAGTCTCCTGACAAAGGATCCAGTGGAAGCTTGCCTGAATTATTTCGACTTTGAAGAATTCAACACTGACCAGTACATTCAAGAGGTCCCATGAATTGCTAGAAACAGCCGCTAGTGCAGATTTCCATCCATGGAAAGTAGTAAAGGAGCCCCTACCTGTGACATCAAGCATTCCTCCTGTTCCATCCCTACTATCTCCACCGAAGCTTGAGTTGAAGCCCCTGCCAGAAAAGCTCAAATATGCATTTCTGGGGTCCAACAACACCCTGCCGGTCATCATTGCTTCTGACTTACAAAAAGACCAAGAAGACAGTCTGCTCGCAGTGTTAAAGGAGTATAAAGAGGCTATTGGTTGGACCGTGGCAGATTTGAAAGGCATTGACCCCTCTATCTATATGCACCGGATCCATTTGGAAGAAGATGCTCGACCCTCCCGTCAGGCACAGCGCCGGTTGAATCCCAACATGAAGGAGGTAGTAATGAAAGAGGTCGTCAAGTTACTTGATGCAGGCATCATCTATCCCATCTCAGATAGCAAATGGGTAAGCCCCACTCAAGTGGTTCCAAAGAAATCAGGCATCATCGTTGTTGAGAATTCTACTGGCGAATTGGTTCCACAGCGCACAACCACGGGGTGGCGTGTCTGCATTGACTACTGGAAGCTCAATTCTTATACCTGAAAGGATCACTTCCCGCTCCCACTCATTGATCAAATTTTGGAGCGTCTTGCTGGCCAGAGCTACTATGGCTTCTTAGATGGCTATTCCGAGTATAATCAGGTAGCAGTTGATCCCTAAGACCAAGAGAAGACGGCGTTCACATGTCCATTCGGCACCTTTGCTTACCGACGCATGCCCTTCGGCTTATGCAATGCACCTGCCACATTCCAGAGATGAATCATGTCTATCTTCTCCGACATGGTGGAAAAATTTTTGGAGGTATTTATGGATGACTTTTCTGTTTTTGGATCTTCTTTTGATAAATACCTCCATAATCTGTCACTTGTGCTTCAACGTTGCAAAGAAACTAACCTGTTTTTGAGCTGGGAGAAAAGCCACTTCATGGTCCAGGAAGGTATAGTTTTGGGCCATATAGTGTCCAAACGAGGTATTAAGGTGGACCGGGCCAAAGTTGAGCTCATTGAAAATTTACCACCACCCACTTCAGTGAAGCAGATCCGTTCTTTCCTAGGGCACGCCGGCTTCTATCGTCGTTTCATGAAAGATTTCAGCAAAATCTCAAGGCCCTTATGTCACTTGCTTGCTAAGGACACCCCTTTTCACTTTGATGAAGCATGTCACCAGGCATTCAAGCAGCTCTGGTCCCTATTATCCTCTGCTCCCATCATGCAGCCGCCTGACTGGTCATTGCCCTTTGAGATCATGTGTGATGCATCTGATTATGCTGTGGGTGCAGTATTGGGACAATGGGTAGGCAAGCTTCATCATGTCATTTATTATGCTAGCAAGACGTTGATAGATGCTCAAGTCAATTACACCACCACTGAGAAAGAATTGCTAGCTATGGTATTTGCTCTGGATAAATTCCGCTCATATCTTCTGGGATCAAAGGTTATAATTTTTTCTGATCATGCTGCTCTACGACACCTGCTGGCCAAGAAGGAAACAAAGCCTCGGTTGATCCGCTGGATTCTACTTCTGCAAGAGTTTGACATTGAGATTCGGGACAAGAAGGGTACTGAAAATGTTGTTGCTGACCATTTGTCACGGATTTCATTTGCGACACCCCAGCCGGTTCCTGTTCATGACTCGTTCCCAGATGAGCAACTCTTAGAAATTACTCCGAGAAATCCGCCGTGGTATGCCAATATTGTCAATTATCTAGCAACAGGTCGGATTCCCTCTCATTGGTCTAAGCAAGATAAGGACCGCTTCTTCAAGCAAGTCCGATTCTATTATTGGGAAGATCCAGAGTTGTTCAAGTATTGTGCTGATCAGATCATCCGACGATGTGTTCCTGAGAATGAATTTTCCAGCATTCTTACCTTTTGTCATTCTCTAGCTTGTGGGGGACATTTCAGTGCCAAGAAGACAGCAGCCAAGGTTCTACAATGCGGATTCACATGGCCCACCTTGTTCAAAGATGCCTATGACTTCTGCCGAGCTTGTGAGAGATGTCAGCGCCTAGGAGCTATGTCTCGGAGGGACATGATGCCATTGAACCCCATCCTTATTGTCGAGATTTTTGATGTCTGGGGTATCGACTTCATGGGACCCTTCCCACCATCTTGTGGACATGAGTATATTTTGGTAGGAGTGGATTATGTCTCTAAGTGGGTCGAAGCTATCGCCACAAAGACCAATGATCACAAGGTTGTAGTGAAGTTCCTCCAAGCCAACATTTTTAGCAGATTTGGTACTCCTCGGGCTATCATCAGTGATGGAGGTAGACACTTTTGCAACCGTTTTTTCAAGGCCTTGCTTCTCAAGTATTCTGTCACACATAAGGTAGCCACTCCTTACCATCCTCAAACAAGTGGCCAAGTGGAAGTGTCTAACCGGGAGATTAAGCATATTCTGTAGAAAACGGTTAGGCCAAACTGTAAGGATTGGTCCTTGCACCTCAATGATACATTATGGGCCTACCGCACAGTTTACAAAACCCCCATTGGAATGTCTCCCTATCGGCTGGTTTATGGCAAGGCGTGTCACCTCCCTGTGGAATTAGAACACAAAGCTATGTGGGCCACCAAGCAGTTCAATTTCGACATGCAAGCTGCCGGTCCGCACCGGAAACTTCAGTTGACAGAGTTGGAGGAGCTGCGGCGAGATGCCTATGATAGTGCTTGCCTTTATAAGGAGGGGACTAAGGCCTTTCATGACAAACATATCTTGCCCAAGAAATTTGTTCGCGACCAGAAAGTATGGCTTTTCAATTCCAAACTCTGGCTTTTCCCTGGGAAGCTCCGTTCTAGATGGGACGGCCCCTTCATAGTCACCTCAGTGTCACCCCATGGAGCCGTTGAATTGCGGGACCCAAAGGATGGCACTCTATTCAAGGTCAACGGTCAAAGGTTGAAGCCCTGCATCCAGAACCTCGAGCCAGGTACAGATATGGAATCCGTCAATTTGACGGATCCCATCTATCTTTTTGATTAGGGCACTGACACCTTGGGCTCGAGCGCACACAGTGTGCGCTCGATCCTAGAGCACGGGCCTGCGCTCGAGCCCACCATGAGTGGGATCGAGTGCAGAAGCTCTACACTCACACACACATGCACGAGTACGCTCGAGCGCACCTTCCGAAGCGCTCAAGCGTACCCACGCCTTACCTTGACACCCTCTGCACAAGTGCGATCGAGTGCACTCATCCAGAGACCTCACGTGACATTTTTAGGTCACGAAATCCCCTCTTTCTCCCCC
>NC_081541.1:21360357-21475726 GCF_901000735.1 Corylus avellana | reverse complement strand
CTTCTCTGTGGCTCCCTCGATGGCTTGACATTCTCCTCTAAATGTATCTTGTGCATCACCACCGAGGGACTGATCCCCTTGATATCCTCAATGGTCCAACCGATAGCTTCCTTGTGTTGTCTTAACACCTCTAGCAATTTTTCCTCTTGAGCATCAACCAAATCCGAAGCTATAATCACAGGCAAAGAATCTGCTGGACCTAGGAACTTATACTTAAGGTTATCCGGTAGAGGCTTAAGTTCCTTCTTTGGGGGATCAAGTGTTGTTGTCTCCTCCGTCTCACTGCTCACCAGAGGAGCAGTCTCCAAAATTGCATCTACTTGCTCAAGCAACTTGTCCAAATCTAAATCCTCTCCGAACTGAGCAAAGCATGCCTCCAAGGGGTCTTCTATGCTTGATTCATTCACTGTCTCTTCCATAATCTCCTCTATCAAGCATACATTTCTCACTTCATCATACTCCAATGGTTGTTTGTTGATATCAAAGATATTCAGCTCCACTGTCATATTTCCGAAGGAAATCTTCATCACCCCTGTCCTACAATTAATCAGGGCGTTAGCCGTAGCTAAGAATGGTCGCCCTAGAATCACCGGTATTTGAATGCCAACATTCTTGACTGGCTCTGTGTCTAGCACAATGAAGTCCACGGGGAAGTAAAACTTATCCACCTTGATCAAAACATCCTCAATGATTCCCCGTGGTATCTTAACTGACCTATCAGCCAATTGAAGTGTCATGGACGTGGGCTTCAGTTCCCCTAACCCTAATTGTTGGTAAACTGAATAGGGTAGGAGATTTAGGCTCGCCCCAAGATCTAAAAGAGCCTTTTCAATTCGACTGACTCCTATCGTGCAAGAGATGGTAGGACACCCAGGGTCCTTATACTTAATGGGCAACTTGCACTGAAGGATGGAGCTAACTTGCTCGGTCAGAAATGCTTTCTTTGGGACATTTGTTCTTCTCTTAACTGTGATCAAATCCTTCAAGAACTTCGCATAAGAAGGCACTTGTTGGATGGCGTCCAAAAATGGAATATTGATTTGGACTTGCTTGAACACTTCTAGAATGTCCTCAAACTTCCTTCCTTTCTTGGGGGCTTGCAACCTTTCAGGGTAAGGTGCTTTCGGCATAAATGACCTAGGAGGGTCCTCAATAATGGGTGTGGCTGTAGATGGCTCGGCATCTCTCTTCTCTTTGTTGCCACTCTTTTCCTTTTCTTGCCCTGCAGGGTCTTCTTCTTTCTCAGCCACCTGATTGTCCACTTGTCTTCCTGACCTCAGAGTGACAATTGCTTGAACATGTTCTTGTCCGTGTGCAGGATTTGAGGAATTCCCAACCATATATTGACCTTTTGGGTTGGGCACGGGTTGACTGGGCAATTTCCCTTTTTCTCTCTCACCCAAGTGATTGGCTATCTGTCCAATCTGACTCTCCATCTTCGCAATTGCTTGGGTGTTAACCATGGTGGCATTCTTTACTTCATCTATTGCTTGGGTATTTGCCATGGTAGAGTTTTTGAGCTCTTGTATGGTCTGGCTATTCGATTTTATGAATGCCTTCATCGTTTCCTCTAGCGAGGATTGTGACGAAGATGCAGGATGTTGCACTGGTTGAGTTGAACGACCATGATTCTGTGAGGGAAATCCTTGATTCATTGGTTGGCTCTGCTTCCATGAGAAATTAGGGTGGTTCCGCCACCCTGGATTGTATGTCTCTGAGTATGGTCCGCTTGCTTGCTTCCTAAAGTCATTAAAGGCGTTCACTTGTTCCATGGCGCACTCGGCAAAAGCCGGTGAAAATGGACAATTCTGTGCTAAGTGCATAGGATTAGCACAGATTGAACAGCCATCAACATTGAAAGTGTTGGCGGCATTTACGGATTGACCCACTGCAAGGGCTTCAACCTTCTTGGTCAGAGCATCTATCTTTATCCTCAAATCAGTGTCCTCCTTAACCTCATAGATGCCACCTTTCTTGGGAATACGGGCAGATTTATCCCGACAACTCGAAAAATCCCACTGCTGTGAGCTGTCGGACAACTTGTCTAATGCCTTATATGCTGCATCCCCTGTCAAACTTAAGAATGCTCCCCCATTCATTGACTCGATCATACTACGGTTGGATTGGGTCAATCCTTGGTAGAAAAATTGAACGAGTCTCCACTTCTCATATCCATGTGGGGGGCATCTTATCAACAACTCCTTAAACCTTTCCCAACACTCTGAAAATTTCTCATCCTCCTCTTGAGTGAAGGAGCTTATTTCCTTTCTGCATTCATTGACCTTTGACATTGGGAAATACTTGTTATAGAACTTGCTTAACAAGCTTTCCCAAGATGTAATGGATCCGGGCGTGTTGGAGTCCAACCATGCCCTAGCTTTGTCTTGTAGAGAGAAAGGAAATAGTCTGAGATGAACAGACTCTTCGGAGAAATTTTGAAATTTGAAAGTGGCGCATATGTCCTTGAATTTCTTTACATGACTATAAGGATTTTCAAGTTCTAGACCATGGAACGATGGTAGGAGTTGGATGACATGAGGTTTCAAATCAAAATGAGTAGCATTGGTTGGTGGCAACACTATACACGAATGGGATGTAGTGAAGTCCACAGGTGCGAACAACTCCCTAAGTGACGTAGTGAAGTCCACATTCCAAGCTCTAGCTTGCTCGGGATTTCTAGCTCTAGCATCCTCATGCTCAACCCTAGGTTCCTCTATGTTATCTTGTTGGTCTCCCATTTCACCTCTATCCTCACTCTCAACAGGTGCTCTCCGAGTTCTCCTAAGAGTTCTATCAATGTCGGGATCTAAAGGTGTCAAATCTAAGTTTAGGGATCTCAGACCAAGCATACACCAATCTCGAGTGTTCAAATAAACTGATTAAACAACAATGAATAATCACAGAAAGAACACAAACAACCAAACAAAAAAAATAGAACTAACTATTCAACAACAATATACAAAAGAAATTTCAAAACAACAACAAAAAAATTGTGCTTAGCTGCTTCTGGTGATGCACTCGATCGCAGATGTGCGTTCGCTGTGCGCTCGTGCGTACTTGCAGAATGGATCAGGCGCAGGCACGCAGGCTGCTCACCGAAAAGGCTCGAGTGCGCTCGATCGCAGATGGAGTGCGATCGATCGTACTGACAGAAACTAAAATTCTCTGAAACTGCAGCAAGAAAAACAGAAACAACAAACCCCTTTTTCTTTTTCTTTTTTCTGTTTTTTTTTTTTTTAGATCAGAATGGCAGAAACAACAACAAATACAAATACAATAAAATAAAATTGCAAAAATAAAACAACTAGTAGAAAAATAAAATCAATTCAAATAAAAATCAATTTCACAAACAAACAAATCCCCGGCAACGGCGCCAAAATTTGATGTACAAATTTAATTGTACTCGCAAGTGCACGAGTCGTGTGCAATATAGCGTGTGTGCAAGTGCGAGGTCGATCCACAGGGATTTGTGTTGTGTAAACCAATTTCTATTTAAACCAACTCTATTTTAACCTAGTTCCGAATTTTGTGATTTTTGTCGTGCAAAATAAAACATAAACTAAAGAAAATAATGAAATAAAATGGTAAAGAACATTAAGGTTTTAGAATTCACTTCGCCAAATCTTAACTCTATATTCTCGTATTTGTTCCTACAATCGAAAAACTATATTCGATGTTTTACAAATATCAAGTTTAAATCATTCAATGAATCCACCCATTTTTACAAATCACAACAAATATCCGATTCGAAATTAAATCATCCTATGTATCCGTTTGGTTAACGAATCACAACGGATATCCGATTTCAATCGAATGATTTGATGTATCCGAAGGATGAAACACATCAAATATCCAACTCCAACACATAATAGTTCATCACATTCAATTAAAAGATATAAATCAAGCAATTGAATGAAAATCTACAACATCCTTATTCGAAGTCAAAATTGTATAAACAAAATACGAGAATACATGAGTTTGTCAATGACGAAGCTTCATCTTCAACCTTAGTTGAAAGATTTAGCCTCTCATGATAACAAAAATAATCACCAATTGAATTGTCATCATCGAAAGAATAAAACTTACAATGGAAAACAAAGCAAAAGCTTCCCCACGGCAATACGTCGTAATTCAGCTTAAAACGGCCTCCTCCAATTGTGAGGCTTAGAGGTCTATTTATATGGCTTAGGAGAGCCCTAGAAGCCCTAGTAATCCTAGGAATTTCGGAGATTTAAGTCCAAGCCCAATTAGGATAAAGAAAACCTAAGCCCAAATCGGAATAGGATTCGCCCAGAATTGCGGTCCTATCTTGCGGCGTGATTTTGGCCTTGCGGCGCTCCGAATTGGGAAAATGCTATTTCACAATGAATTGTAGTAGTTTGAGTTAGCTTTCCAATGCCGCTTGAATCACCTCAATCGGATATCTGAGATGAAAGTTATGGTCAAAATACCGAGACGTATTCAGAATCCAATTTTGCATCCAATCCGATTTGACTTCAAATTGAGAAATTCCGAATTAATCCTTTCCTTTATTTGATTAAACTTTAACCATGATTGGTTAAGCTTAACCATATCCTCTAGGTCTTCCCAATTTGCCCCTTTAAGCTTGGAATTTTTCCAGAAATGCTTTCTTTTCTTCCAAAAGCCTATAAAACAAAGAAAATACAAAAAGGAAGTAAAATGTCCTAATTAACCAAAACCAAAGGATTAAAACATGCAAGTTAAGGGCTGAAAATATAAATATTTTAGCACTTATCATATGCCCACCTTACTTTTGATTGTACCCGGCCGGGCGTCCTCTCTTCATTAGTGGCGGGCATAGACGTGGAGCTGACCGCAGAAGACATTGCTTCTGCCTTGCAGTGTTCTCATGAGTGCCAGTCCGACATTTTGGCTCGGGATGGCTCACCTTGGTACTCCGACCTACCGGCCGACCTCTCACTGCAGTTTATTGTGGATGACATGTGCCACGGCCGCTACACCGATGACCTCCGCAATTCCACAAGCAAGGTCCTGCTACCTTCTCGCCTATGGTTCGTGGACTTCATCCTGCAGCGGAATGTGTGCCCCTTTGGACACAAAACTCAGAGGCGCGGCCCCTTTCTTGCGGCACTCTACGCCTTTCAAAGAGGCTATTGGATTTCCATCCCACAGCTCATTTGGGACCAGATACACAAATTTTGGGATGGGGCAATTGTGCGGTGCACGCAGGGTTCAGCGTCATGGGGACTTCCATTCCCGTTTCTCCTCACCCAGATCTTTCAGACCTGAGGCATAGAGGGTACCCCTACTGATGGACCTATTTCTACACATCCTTAGTTTGGTCTGGTCCAGTGGAATCAGAGTTATTCTCACATGCCGTGACGATGTCGGGCGCCTGCGGCAGCAGCAGTCGATAGGGACGCTGATGGGCTTGTGCACGATGAGCCACCTCCGACAGCGCCGGTCGACAGCATGGGAGCAGCAGCTACAGTCACTCTGACCATGTCACAGTATGAGTCCTTACATAAAGAATTGCAAGACCTCCGCTCTAAGCTTGCAAACCAGAGAACGGAAGACAGGCACCAGGCAGATGAACGATTTGAAACCCAGCAAGAACTGCTGCGTGCCATTGTAGCCCGGCTGCCACCTGCTCCAGGGGCATCTTCTTCTGTGCCACAGTGATAGGTTTGGTGTTTCTTTTTCCCCTTGCATTGTTTTACTGTTATTTTCCACACACTGAGGACATTGTGCACTTTAAGTTGGGGGGTGTGGGCATATACATGATAGTTCTGAGCATGCAATTGATTTTCCTATTGTGGTTTGAAATTCATTGATGGGCTTAATATGACGAACACATGATCACTTGATTAAGAAATTAAAACTGGGTTACTCTCATTGGTAGCATGAAATATTACTTGTTTCAATTTAATTTTCACAAGCACACTTGCATATAGTCTATGGGGTATAAAATCTGGAATCAAGAATGTTTGGTTTTAATATTCGGAATGTAGTTGGGCAACTTATTGGGAAAACAACTTTGGCATAAAGTATAAAAATAAATAAATAAATAAATAAATAAAAATGATCATTTTAAACTTTCCACCAAGTAACCGGACCTCTTGCCTCATTAAGCAGTGAGTGTTCGCGTCAAAAAGTGAGAAGTTTGGATTAGTTGATAAAAAAAAAAAAAAAAACGTAGCTTAGCTTTGTAGCCTTTTTAACCCGAGTTAGTAAGTCCTTAGGGGTGTTTTTACACTTAATGCCCTAAAACCATCTGGTTTGGGAGTCATTGGCCTAACACTCGATAAATGGGTCAATCAGAAAGCTTAAGGGAGCTAAGTGAAAAAAAAAAAAAAAAAAAAGTTGCCTTGGTTGTTTTGTCCGATGGGGAGTCCAATGAATTTTGAGTATTGATCCATGCATGATTGAGATTAGTTTTGAAATCCCTTGAATATGTGTTGAGTTCACATACACTAATTGAATTTTGTAATATCTCATAATTGCCATGATTGGAGCTAAGTTGTGATTGCCTGAAATTGTGAAGATAGTGTTTGTTTTATTAAGCCTGTTAATGACTGAAAACCATGATGGTCATGAGATTGCATTCTTAGGAATTACATGGTTGGATAATGTTTGTGGGTATCATTCCTGGAAAACCCTCACGAGACTTCACTCGTCCTCTAGGGAACTCCTAGGGGTTTAAAAGGCTTGTTGCATATGCTAAATGCAACCGTATATTCCACGAAAACTGGATTTATCTTTTTGTTTTTCAGTTTATTTTCTGTTTTATATTGCTAAGGGACTAGCAATATGTAAGTTGGGGGATGTGATAAGCGCCAAATGTTGCACATTCAAGCCCCTTAATTTACATATGTTAATTCCTTAGCATTGTTATTTGTTTGATTTTGCTTTGTTTTTAAGTTTCAGGTTTCATTTGACAAACCTTTGGAAATTGGGCTTAAAAAGACAAAAAAGCGGAGCATTCTAGAACTAGGATCGAGCGCAGCACTCCTGGGATCGAGCGCACTGCGCTCGAACATCTGTGATCAAGGATCGAGCACATGCTTGCGCTCGCGCGCACACCAGCTAGGCTCGAGCGCACCAAGTCTTGGATCGAGCGCACTCGAGCGTACAGTGCACAACAAGAATTCCTCTCCAGCATGGACTTGGATTTCAGTCTCCCAATTGGACTGGAAGACTGCTCTCCGGTTTTTTTAGGGTTTCTAGGGTTCTCTTAATCCCTATAAATAGGGCTCTAAACATTGTAAACAGACACACCGCTTCTAGAGCAAAATTCAGTAAAATAGTCTGTGGAGCTTAGGAGATCATGAGCAACTAAACCCAATTGTAAGGTATTGATGTAGCCCTTTCCAAGCACAATGGTTTGATTGTATTTAATGTCTAGTCTTTCAATTTATGCATGTTGATTGTATAACCCTGAGGATTGCTACAGTTGATTTCTGTTCTTAATTATTAAATGTAGTTGTTCTTTAAATTCCAATTCAATATTAGTAAAATTCTTATCTTGTCTTAGAAATTATTTTACTATTATTGAACTCAAATCATTCTTATTTTCTGTAATCATAAGAATGATGGTTATACAATGGTACTTAATTGGCATGCAATCAATAGGATTAGATAGACCATACCTTGGGAAGACGGATCGTACTACACCCTAGTTTAGTGTAATTTAGGTAGACGGTCCGTGCCAACCGAAGATGGGTTATGCTATTCCGTTGATTGTATGAGATTATTTTTATGTCGTCTTGTTGAAATTATAACATGCATAGAATGAATTGCTAGAGTTAATTATGGTTAACCATTGATGTGCGGATCGTGGTGTAGCCAATACCCTACTCTCTCTCTCATAAATTTACTCCCTTTTATTTCCGTTTATTTTATGGACTTTAAATTCTCACAACCAATTCACTCTCTTTTAATTAAGTTAATTTTGATCTTTTAATTTTGATAATTAAACCCCTACAGTCGTTGAGGTTCGACACCCTTAATATAGCCCTATCCTACGGGATTCGTACTATTGCGAGTGGTTATTTTTATTATTGATATTTTTGGACACAAAAGTACCACATCATTGATCAATTCCAAAATTTTCAGCTTTTGACGTGAACACTCAATGCTTTGAGGCAAGAGGTCCAGTTACTCAGTGAAAAGCTTATCAATGATCATTTATCCATATATATATATTTTTTTCTTTCTTTTTTTCAGCACTATATAAATAGATGCCAAGGTATCTATCTAATAAATCATTCAGTTTCACTTAAGACATAGGAACACACACATTAAACTTTCATGTCATACCCCACAAATTGTGTGCTAATGTGCTTGTGTAAGATCATATCAAACATGTGAATTCTCAACTATCCTAAGCAAGCAATCAAACTAACAAATTCTCTCATCAAATCATGTGTTCAAAATTTTAAGCTCACCAATGAAATCAAATCACAATTTTTAAGATCAACCAAAATTTTAAGACAAACATGAACATGCATATTTTATTTATTTATTTTTTGATTTTTCACAAATAAAATTAAAACTGAGACAAAGTGTGTGTAAAGTGTCCCCCATACCCCTAAACTTAAATTAAACATTGTCCCCAATGTGTGTATAATATGGAAAGAATTTACGCGGGAGATGGACAACTGTTTGAAATAGCATGGCTTATTGCATACCCTCAAACTTGAAGTGAAGAACACTTGTCTGTGCAAAATAAGAAAACACACAACAAGTAAAAAGAAACAAAACTAAAGATAAATAAAAAGATTAACTTAAAACACACTAAACAAAACAAAATAAAAAGATAACTATGAGATGCTGCCCAAGTGCGCTTGATCGTACGCATGGTGTGCTCGATCGCACTTACGCAAGGCTGTGCATGTGTGGGTGATGTGCGCTCGAGTTCACACAAGGTGCGTTCCATCACACTAACAGAATGTACAATAGCCAAAAATCGGTTACTGCGCTCGATCGTACTCAGGGTGCGCTCGATCGCAGTAACAGAATGCAATGAAACCACAAGTGGAGACCTGCACTCAATCGCACGCAGGTTGCGATCGATCACAGTAACAGAATGTAAAAACATGACAAAGGACTTGAAACAATAAAACACTAATGTAAAATAAAACACAAAGGAAAACAAAAACAAAATATAAATAAAACAAACAACAAAATAAAAAGGATATGCTATGAGGTGCCTCCCAAGAGCGCTAAGTTTAACGTCTTCAGCCAGACTGTGGCACTTTTAAACTTAAAGCACCTGTCTTTTCTTCTCTTTCACCAAAGGGAATGGATCTTTTTAGTTGCAAGGTGATTCTGAGTGTTTCCAGATTGGGGAAGACCACTCTAAGTTTTCTCAAAGAGTTGCTCATCCGGTGGGGAATCATGAACTGGAATATGGTAAGAAGAAAACTCAGGAAGCTTCTTTATCTTGATGTTCACAATTTGCTCATCACATAACCCCATATGACTTCTCTCTTGGACTCTTGGTAATTCGGGAATAGGAGCTGATGTTGAAAAAGTCTCAGTGCTCTCTTCCCTTTCCTGATGTGGTTCCTTTAGAACCTCAGTTTGCTCCTCCTTCTTCTCTTCCCCTTGATTTTCAACTGCTTCTTCACTCCTTAATGTGGTAATTGCTTGCTCATGATGTAAGTGCACTCTTCCTTCATGTATTGTTCATTAGGATTGGCAACAAACTGACTTTGACACTCTTCTTCGTGGTATTGTTGAGGCCAATTAACGGGAGGTGGCTCCTCTTCATGAGCTTCTATCTTTGCAGTGTATTCCAACAGTTGCATATTGGCTTCATTGTGGCTACGAAAGGAGTATGATTGACCATGGAACTGGGGAGATGGCTCCTCTTCTTGGTGTTGTGAAGGCCAATAGATGGGAGATGGCTCCTCTTCATGATAATGTTGGGACCAATTGATGAGAGATGACTCTTGATCTGCCATTGAAAACATGGGACAAGACTTAGTGGTGTTGTCAATATGGGAACATATGGCACATACCTCGATTTGTGTAACTTGTTGAACAGGAGCACTGCTATGATTAGTCATAGCTTTCATGAGCATGTCCAGCATTTTCTCCATGGCAGCCATTTGAGCCTGAATTCCTTCATTGGTGCTCTCTTCATCTATGCCTTTTCCTTTGAGTCCTTGTCTCCCATAAGATGTGAATTGTTGGGAGTGCTCACTCAATGTCTCGAAGAGCTCCATGGCTTCCTCGCTGCTTTTCTCCATCAACATGCTACCACAAGCTAAATCTACAAGACTCTTGTTAAGATCATTTAAACCCTCATAGAATGCCAATACCTAATCGTCTTGAGATATATTGTGATGAGGGCATCTAAGAAGTAGTTCTTTAAAGTGTTCCCATGCCACGAAGAAAGGGTCTCCATCTTTTTGTTGGAAGGTCAAAATTTGCCTTCTCAATTGCCTTATCTTGTAGGCTGGGAAAAACTTCTTTAAGAACTTCGTGGCCATCTCATCCCAAGTATGAATAGAACCTGCGGCCAAAGAATTGTACCATCTTTTAGCATTATCTTCTAAAGAAAAAGGGAAGAGGATTAACCTGATTTCTTCTGGAATTAAACCCTGAACATTTTGAGTCCTGCAGAGATCACAAACTTCTCGAATATGCCAATATGGATTCTCTGTAGGTGTGCCTTTATAGTGTGGAATCATATTGAGCAACGAAGATAAATCGTAACTGTCTGCACAATGGGCTAGAAATTAATGCATGATGGCTAGATGAGGATCTGGGAACTGAATGAACTTTCCATAGGACTTTGCACCGGAGGTGTATTATTTCTCAACATGATTAAAACAAAAAGAAAATTAAATAACAAAACAAAAAGAAAAATAAAAATAAAAGAAATAAATCAGATCTGTAATTAGTGCAGTAACCGTGATGCTCTCTGGATGTGCGATCGATCGCACCGTGAGTGCGCTCGATCGTACTGGTGCGCTCGATCGCCCTAGTTGGGTGATCGATCGCACCTCTAGAGGCAAAACAAGAACTGCGGAAAAAACTATAAAAACAAAAAAATTTAAAACAAAAATAAACTAAGGAAAATAATTCCAAACAAAATCAAACAATCCCCGGCAACGGCACCAAAAACTTGATGTGCCAAATACTACCTAAATTAATAGATAATATTTATTACGTTTTAACTCGTAAGTGAACAAGATCAAAACAATAGTATAGTGCAGCAAGTACGAGGTCGAACCCACAGAGATTGTGATTTTGTTTAGAATTAATTAAAATATCAAATTGTCACAGATTTGATATTAAGAAAAGTAAAAAGATATAAAGATAAGGTAAGGTAAAGGCAGGGCTTTGATATCCAACACTAATTATTTTTAGATAATATGTCAATATGCCAATGTTTTGATCATGTTATGTATATCTAATGTTTGTCAACCTAAGGGCATGGGTGTATACTCCTTAAGCTATAGATTTTCCTAAGCAACGAGTTAGGCATGGGTGTCTACTCTAACTCTTTTCTTTCCTAAAGGATTTAGCATGGGTGTATACTAAGTTGTTCTTTAGGAAAGCATATATTCTATGGAAATCGACAAACACATGAGGCCTAGGGCATGGGTGTATACTCCCGGTTCCCCATGTTGATTAACCCAAGAACCGCGGTGGGGATTCTTTTGTTACTTTTATTAAACCCAGGACTTGGTCATCCAAATTGATTTAACTAACTAGTCCATACCACATGCATATATTGGCCAGTCACATACATATGAGGAATTCATGAAAATAGGAATTAATCAAGTTAAATATCACAACATGATCTTCACAAAGGCGCCATTATTGAAATATTAAATAAACATAATTAGGGATTCAATCTAGCCCTCCTAAATAGTTAGTTACACATGATGAAAATAAAACTAAGAAGAAAAGGGAAAGAAAGAACCGAAAACCGCTCCTAGAAGTAGCCTCCAAATTCCTCTCCCCAAGTTGTGCCTCCTCCAAGGATGATTATTCTTGAGGTTTAAAGGTCTATTTATAGTCTCTAGAAGTCCTTGACAAACTAGTAAACCTAGGAATTCGTAGGGTTTTAATCCTATTACAATTGGGAGTTGAAAAACCCTAATATGGAAGGAAAGGGAGTCTCTCCTCAGCTTCTAGAATTCTCCAGCGCACAAGTGTGATCGATCGCAACCTGTGTGCGATCCATCACAGTGCAATCGATCCCAAGTCTTCTGCGATCGATCACACTACCAGAAACTCCAATTTTTTTCCAAAATTCTCTCTTTGAGCCCAAATTTTTTAGATTTACTTCATTTTCTTCCAAAAGCCTACAAAAGCAAAGAAAATACAAAAAAAAAAAAGTAAAATGGCATTAATTAACTAAACTAAAGGATTAAAACATGCATATTAAGGGCTGAAAATATGAATATTTTAGCACTTATCAGGAGGCTTGATGGATTTGACTGGAAAGGCTTTCCAAGATCTGGGCCAAGGAACAAGTCAAAACAATTCTCCCATTTGCTCACAAGAAGGCGCATTCGCTGGATCATAAGGAAACTGACTCTTTGAAACATGAGGAATCTTCAAGATTTTGGCCAAGGTCTTCGAATCAAGAGTGATTTCTTTTCCTCTAACAAAAGAGTGATTTCGCCATCAATGATTGTTGTCTCATTCATAGGCGGAGTAGGACCAATGGCCCCTTGAGCCTTTTATATAGTTTGAACAATCTCAATAGGTTTGAGTTTTGCATCTTTTCTTCTCTTTCAGCTCTAGAGAGTCTCTTACCTTTCAAGGAAGACATTCCTGCATCAAGTAACACTTTATAAAGACAAAGTATTAAGAGAAACAAAACAAGGAGAATACAAGTTCCAAGGTTCCAAGATTCTCTCGACTAAACAGATGATAGTTTAGTACAGAGAACTTTACTCATTTTCAACAAGATAAGCTTAAACAAGTTCATACTCATAACAATCAGACAGAGAGATTAAAATTCAACACAACTCAATCCACAATGAACAGAAAGAGAACAGGAAAAATTGACCACACAAGAGAGTCTGTATATGTAACTAGAGAACTCAGATCATCAGATTAATGATAAGAAATCAAACTTTTACAAACCCAACCAACAATCATGCAATTTCATTCAACAATATTCATGATAAAGAAAAACAACATGAGAAAACAAGGAAATTTTGAACTCGCTCAACCAAAAACAGCACACTATCATACTAATTAAAACAAAGAGAAGAGATATACATACGTTTCAACTTGTTGAAGAAGAAGAGACTAGGTCGAAGAAGGAAAAGGTAGAACAATCTATAAAAAAGAGTAATTTTTTTAGACCAGAAAGGAGTAAACTAAACGAAGAGTCGTTTGAAGAAAAATTAGATCCAGTTTCCGTCCGAATGGGAGGAAGCGTCTGTTAATACGGGAAAGCAAAAAAACCATACTGTTGAACTTCTGTCCTATTGCAGTACCTTTCCTGTTAAGAAGAAAAGGGTAACGATTCACGTCATGATGGGGAGAACTCCCATTAAGACAAAAAGCTCACAAACAATCCCATTTAGACGGAATTCAATCCGTTAAGACAACATACCCAAACTCCTTTGTTCCAAAAATTGGATACTAATTTTCACCGAAAACAATTTCCCAATAAATAAGCAAGAAGTTCCAAAGTCAATTAAACCTCTGATCACACAAGTTGCAACAACCACATTCACAGATTAAATTCTCACAAGAAGAATTTTGGAAGACAATCCAGTCAAGGCATAACAGTGAAGTGAGTGATCATTTCAAAAGCAGAGGATACATAATTCAAACCTCATGTGTCAAGATGTCATGCAGGAAAAAGTTTATCACTTTTTAGACAAAAGTGAAACCCTTCTTCCTTGATTCTTTGAGAGAAATATTCACACACCCATTCCTCCCCAATTGTCCAAGTCATTTATTAGAAAAAGAAACAATCCCTTAGGTGTTTTACTTTTTACCACAATGCAAAAGACACTGGCTTTTTCTATAAGGATTAAGAACAAGACATGATTTGAAAGTCAAGCTTCAGGAAGACACTCATGATCCTTGATCAATTTGCTTGTCATTTAGAGAGGTGATGCCATGAACATTTAGAAAATTCAGACATATGGGGTCAATTTGCAAAAAAGGTGAAAAACATAATTTCAAACTTAATAGACATGAGACACTTGAAGAAAAAGTGTATCCTAGTTTTGAAACTTGTGATTTATGGGAAATGCCATTGACATACTGAAAACCAAGAGACTTACTTAGGAGTCACATCACATGAAAGAAAGTAGATCAACCGTGTTCACATAGTGTAGTTTAGACAAAAGAACTTGTTACTCCATCAAAGAAAAAAAAAAAAACCAAGGAGAGAGAATGAAGTCTTAATGCAAGGATCACTTTAAAACGAAATATTTATAAGAAAAGTCAACAAGAACAAACAGAAAAGGTAAAAACTGCAAACACACACAATATATGAGCTAGAACACATCATATTGCAATAAGCAAGGAGAAGTAGTCATGTAACCCCCATCCTATTCTAGATAGGATCTTGATTACCTTCAAATCTGTCCAACCTGGAGGTAATATCCTTCATAAGAGAGATGATTCATTTAAGAGGGTCATTGTGAGTTTCAATTTCAAAAACATTAGAAGACATTCTAATCGGAGATTTTTTTGAAAGTTGGTGGCAGTAAGGTCGGATATGACCTCTTTTGCCACAAAAATGACAAGTGGGAATTTTCCTTTGAAAAAAAGTTCTCCTCATAGGAACATGAGAGATTTGTTCACTAGACCTTCCCATCCCTATAATAAAAAAAAAAAAAGGAAAAAAAAAAAAGCAAAGAAAAAAAGAGAGGTTTAGCAGTCATTCTACCCTTACCCTTATCACTTTCATCAGACCTACTAGGTATGACATGTGAAGTAGGGACAACATTAATCAATTTTTTTGAAGCTACCACATTTGAAGTAGAAGCATTTTGATCATATCCAATTCCATGTTTGTCACCAAAAGGCTTTTGCCTGCTCAGTATTGTATTCAACTTTGATGAGGGGGATTCATTTTGAGATTCCTCCTTCTGGGCTTCTCCTGAACCTTTGATTCCATCCATCTTGTCCATCAGAAGCTAATTTTCATCCTGTAAACTTACACAAATTCAATTAGTATCCAACAATTTGGTCATTAAAGAATTATTTTCTACCTTCAGAGATTTTTGAGTCTTGTAAGCTGTGTCCAGCAGATTTGGAAGAGTTCTATTTTCTTCTTCAGCTTTAGTCAGTTGCTTTAGGAGTTCTTTGCACTTTTTCCTAGCATTTATGCAAATTCTGATAAGAGAGTCATGAGACACAAAATGGCCGTGACTTTTCCTTGAACCTTCATTTCAAGACACCTCATAAGACTTGCCATCTATCTGAAACAGAATCACTAAAACCTTGAATGGTTGTAGGAAAAGTTATGCAGGCATCTTTCTTTCCTTTTTGGTCATCGAAGTCATTAGACTCTGATCCATTACTCAAGGATGCATTCATTGCGTTTGCTCTGGCATTCTTCAAGTTCCCACAATCAGCCCTGATGTGACCAAATCCTTGACACTCAAAACATTGAGGGAAGATAGTTTTCTTGTCTGGATAGGATTTATCCCTTGTATCCTTTTGAGATTCTCCTTTTGCTGGCCACTCTATAGGTTTTCTACTAGTCTATTTTGCATTCTTCAAATATTTCTGAAAGTTCCTAGTTAACATAGCAATCGATTCAGAATTTGAGGACTCCTTTTCACTTGGTCCTTCACTGACCACTTCTTTCTCCTTCTTAGTGGTTTTTCGTGCTATGTTCTTCACTTTAGGAGAGAATCTCCTGCTCTCATAAGTTATGAGAGATCCAACCAGTTCATCAACGTCAAGCAACTCTACATCCTTGCTTTCCTCAACAACAGTAATCTTGGGATCAAACCGAGGAGGAAGTGGTAGAAATTTTTTTTTCAACCACTCTTACTTCTGACACCTTTTCACCAAGCCCTCTCATTGAGTTCACAATCTCACTCAATTTGGTGTAGAACTCACCAAATGTTTCATCTTCCTCATGTTCATAGTGTCGAAACGAGATGTCAACATTTGAAGTTTGGCCTTTCTCACCCCCTTTGAACCTTCATGACTTTTCTCAAGAATATCCCATGCTTCTTTTGAGGTCTCACATAGAGTAATCCTTCGAAACTCATCCGACAATACATAGTTGAAGATGCAACATTACCCCGGTTATTCCAGTTGCTATTCGTTGTATCTTCCTTGCTTCATTTGTCGAAAGCACCATCATGTTTTTCAAAACCCTTCTCAACAGTAACCCAGATGTTATCATTAAGCCCCTTTAAGTAAGCTCTCATATGTACATTCCAGTGGGTATAATCATTGACATTAAAAATGGGAGGAGCATTAGAAGATGAACAAAAAAGAGTATTGCTCCATATCTAAGAGATCCACAAACACACTCAAGACGTTAGTCAAAAATGAGCGAACCCACTTTGATACCAATTAAAAATTTATACGGATCATTTTCTACCTCTTGCAACCAAAATATTCAATAGTAAATAACTAAGCCATGTCGTCAAGCACAAAACATGCACAACAAAAAAATAAAGAAACACAACCACAACATAAGGTTTGTTTACAAAGTGGAAAACCCCTGAGCACATCAAGGTAAAAACCACTATACGCAACCAAACCCAGGAAATCACTAAAAGAAGATTCACAGTTAGAAAATAAACGATACCCACACCCTTGAGCACCTTTAAATTTAGTAAGAACGACAAACCTCTCAGCTTGTCACCATCGTGACCATCCTCTACTAGAGACTTCCTTTACCGACCCTTCTGTAGACTTTCTTCAACAACCACCAATCAAAGATACCATCTTTCACATCATCAAGTGAGCAAGGCAACACGCCAAAGGCTAAGACGCCAAACAAGAGAAAGGGCACCTTCAAGCTATATCACGTCCCCTCTTAAATATTGATACCACCAACACCCAGTGCTAGTGGAGAAAAGAGACTTTAGTGAAGAGAGAGCTCAACAAAATAAATTCCCAAAGTCTAAAGAGTGAACATGGACACGTCACGTCTTAACGGGACACTTTGTTGTTATGACGGGAAGAACAGATTTTGCAGATCTGATATTTCCACATCCTAACGAGTCAGCAATCCTATTTTGATGAGAAGGTGAAATGCCTCTGCTCCGTCACATGTTCATCTTGACGTATCAGCTGACGAAAAACCAGGGAGTCCAACTTTGGTCCCATTACATGTCCCGTCCTGACGGGGTTCCTGACAAGAAACCAGGGAGTTGAACTTCTGCTCCCATCACATCCTCATCTTGATGCCGTTCCTGACGAGAAACCAAGGAGTCGATCTCTGCTCCCGTCACATCCTCTTCTTGATGAAGTTCCTAATGAGAAACTAGGGAATCCAACTTCTACTCCTGTTATATCCTCGTCTTGACGCATTTCCTAAGGAGAAACCAGTAGCTTCATTCTTCACTCCCGTCACTCCATCTTGACGCGGTGACATTAACTCCCCCTTACATGTCCCATCTTGATAGTATATCTGATGAGAAAAGAGAAGCTTCAACATCCAAGCCCGTCACATGTCTCGTCCTGACGGGGGGTCCTGATGAGAAAGTAGTAACACCACGTTACTTGTCTAGTTTTGACGGGAGTTTTGATGGGAAACCAGTAGCTCTTTAATCAGTCCCATTACATGTCCCGTTCTAACGGGGTTCTGACGAGAAAACAAAGAACTCCTCTGAAGACCTTAAAAATCACAAAGACAACCCCTCGAACAATGATAAGTGCTAAAATATTCATATTTTTAGCCCTTAACATGCATGTTTTAGTCCTTTAATTTGGTTAATTAGGTCACTTTAATTCCTTTTTGTGTTTTTCATATTTTTGTAGGCTTTTGGAAGAAAATGAAGTAAATCTAGATGATTTGGGCTCAAAAGAGAGAAGATGGAAAATTGGGAGCTCTCTGACACTGCAATCGATCACAGGGTACCTGCGATCGAGCGCAGTACCCGAGAAGATCAAACACAAATCAGGCCAGGAGCAATCAAGCACAGGACAGAAGAAGGATCGATCGCAGACCTGCGATCGAGCGCACACGGGTTGCGATCGATCGCACCCGTGCACATGAGACACATCAAGTGGCGGCCAGAATGTCTCTCTTTCCATATTAGGTTTTCCAACTCCCAATTGTAATAGGTTTGAAACCCTACAAAATCCCTAGGTTTACTACTTTGTCAAGGACTTCTAAAGCCTATAAATAGACCCTTAAGCCTCTAGTATAGATAGACTTTGTAAGGAGAAGACTTTGATATGCATAACATGATCAAAGCATTGGCATATTGTTATATTAACTAAATATAATTAGTGGTGAATATCAAAACCCTACCTTTTATTATCATCACTTAGACAATTAATCTTTGTTTTACTTAAGGAATTTATTTTTAAACAAAAATTCAGCAATCCTTGTGGGAATGATCCTGTACTTGCACCATATACTACTATGTTGACCTTGTGCACTTGCAGGTAAAACGTACAATTATTTACCTATTAGTTTAGGTAGATATTTTGCACAACAAGTTTTTGGCGCCGTTGCCGGGGATTACGGTGAATTTTGTTTAGATTTATTTTCCTTTAGCTGTGTTATTTTAATTTTCAATTTTTAATTTAGTTGTTGATGTACAAATTTAATTGTACGCGCAAGCGCACGGGTCATGTGCAATATAGCGTGTGTGCAAGTGCGAGGTCGATCCACAGGGAATTGTGTCGTGAAAACTAATTCTTATCTAAACTAATCCTATTTTAACCTCTTTTTGAAGTTTGCCGTCCATTTGAAATTGAAAACAAAAAAAATGAAACAAAATGAAATTGTTAAAAGATAAAAAGGGCACTAAGGTTTTCAGAATCCACCCCACCAAATTAAAACATACATTCTCATGTGTTTGTTCATACATCCGGCAAACAATTAAAACCTATGCATATTCTATTGTTCCTATTCAAAGATTCAATGAATCCATCCATTTTGCAAATAACAATGCATATCCAATTTAGTTCAAAAAATCCAATGTATCCATGCTTTGAACAAAAGACCATGGATATCCAAAGTAAATCAAAAGATGCACAGTATCCGTTAGATAAAACACAATGAATTTCCAACTTCGTCATAATCAAACACAATTTTGTCAGATAATTGAATTGAAAGGAACATACATTACATTAAGGTCGGAATTGTATGAACAAAACATAAAACTAATCAATGGTGAGGCTTCATCTTCAACTTTAGTTGAAGATTTAGCCTCTCATGACAAAAGAAATCATAAGGAAACTAAATTACTTCATTAAAATTAAAAACTTACAAAAGAATTCGAGTTCCAAGCTACAAAAACCCAGAAAACACGAAATACGACCAAGAACGGCGCCCCCGGCGCGTCTCCGTATGTTTACAATGAAAAACAATCATATTTATAAGCTAATTTGAGGGTTTTAGCGCTGCCAAGTTGGCCGAGTGCGCTCGATCGCACTCTAGGTGCACTCGATCGCACTCGTGCAACATGTATTTTGCTGCGCAGGGCGCGAGTGCGCTCGATCGCACTAAACGTGTGCTCGAGCGCAATTTCAGTCAGAATTTGCCTACTCTTATGAAATATGAATTTGTAGATCTTTGAGTTAACTTTTCAATGACCCCAAGATCACCTCAATCCGAGCTATAAAACTCAAGATATGGCCTTTTTAGTGGGACTCGTCGAGTGCGAATCATCGCTCGATCCCAATTTGCTACCAATGCTCCATGAAGTGTCTTAAGCCCCAGAATGAGTTGCAACTATCACCTTAAAACCGCACTTTTCTCTTAACAGCCTGCAAATCACTAAAACACCAAAACTAACCAAAACATCAGAAAATAATAAAGCTAAAGGCTTAGTAAATGCAAATTAAGGGGTCCAAATATGCAATATTTGGCACTCATCAGTTGTTATCAAAAATCAAAAAGATTTTTTGTTTTCCCTAAGTTTTCTATTTTCTATTTCAGGTTACAGATTAGCATTCTGTGATTGCGATCAATCGGCAGCCAAGTGTGATCGAGCGCATTGTGATCGAACGCACCAACCTGCGATCGAGCACAATTCCAGGGAGCATCTGGACCAGTAGCACTGAAGCTACTCAACCGAAGAAGTAATTCAGTTGATGCAAGGTCGTCGATCTCAAGCCTCAACTGTTCTTCCACTCTATCCTAAAATTGAGCGGACAATTCGACAACGACCTAAAGACAAAGAAGAAGAAGAAGAAATCCATATGGACGATTTGCAAGAGAATCCAATTGGGCCAAGACCATTAGAGGCAAATCCACCATGGGGGAGGAAACCAATGAAGCAGGCATACGTTCCAGCAAACCTTCATCAACCCTCATGCATAGCATATCAACCGGAGGTGGATGGCGACTATTATATCTCTCCTAAAATCCTTAATGCATTGACTCACTTCAAAGGCACAGCTACTGAGGATCCCAACTTGCATCTTAAAGAATTCTTTGATTTATGCAAGTTGCAGCATGTCGAAGGCCTAACTCTAGAGACACTTAGGTTAATCTTCTTTCCTTTCTCTTTGAAAGATAATGCTAAATTGTGGTACAATTCCTTGCCTGCAAATTCTATCCATACTTGGGAAGAATTAACCACCAAGTTCCTGAAGAAGTTTTTCCCAGCTCAAAGCACAAGGCAACTTAGAAGGGAGCTACAATCGTTCCAACAAAGAGATGGAGAACCTTTCTTTGAAGCATGGGATCACTTCAATGCAATGCTCCTTAAGTGTCCAAATCACAACTTATCTCAAGATGACCAGGTACAAATCTTTTATGAAGGGTTAGATGATTTTAACAAGGGTGTTGTTGATACAGCTTGTGGATGAACACTTATGGAAAAGAGTAGTGAGGAAGCCATAGAGCTTTTTGAGATGTTGAGTGAACACACCCAACAATTCCCATCCAGAGGGAGGCAAGGTGTAAGGAGCAAAGGCAGGTATGAAGAAAATAGCGTAGAGCAAAATCAGATAGCTGCCCTGCAGAAGACTTTAAATATGCTTGTAAACTCCATGACTCCTCAGAACATCTCTCCTATTCAGCCAGCGACCCAACTCCAGGTATGTGCCATGTGTTCTCATTTAGATCACACTACTGAGACCTGCCCCTTGTATTCATCTGCAGATCAGGAGCAAGCCAATTATGTGGGACAGCACACCTATCCTCCCAAGAACAATCCTTATTCCAACACTTACAATTCAGGGTGGCACAACCACCCCAATTCCTCATGCAGCAACAGTAGGAACAGTCGAAATCCTCCAGGACAGCAAGGCAAATTCCAACAAACAGTTCAACTAGCCCAAGACCCAAAAGAGGAGGATCTAAAGAGTCTTTTACGACAACTTGTGACTTCACAACAACAATTCAATACAAGGACCGATCAAGCCATCCACAAACTAGAAATGCAAATAGGGCAATTGGCAAAGGAGCTGAGTGAAAGAAAGCAGGCAGAATTTCCAGCCCAGATAATACCCAATCTAGGGGGTCATCAACAGCTAGAAGCAGTCCCAGTTCTTAGGAATGGAAAAGTTATTGGAACTAAAGAGCCACTTCAAGCAACTCTAGAAGGACCATCAACTTCTAAGGTAAACAAAATGGAGAAGGTAAATGCACCCCCCCTTTCCTCAAAGGTTAGTCAAACCAAAGAAAGAAAAGCAACTCATGGATATCTTTGAGACCTTGAGGAAAGTAGAAATCAATATTCCTTTATTAGATGCAATTAAACAGATTCCTTCATATGCTAAATTTTTAAAGGATTGTTGCACTAACAAAAGGAAGTTTCAGGAGTATGAGACAGTGGCCTTAACAGAAGAAGTAAGTGCAGTCTTGTTAAGAAAAATACCACCAAAGCTAACAGATCCAGGTAGTTTTACCATTCCTTGCAGGATAGGAGACCATTCTTTTGAAAAGGCACTACTGGATCTAGGAGCAGGGTTGAATTTGTTGCCTTACGCTGTATATGAAAAGCTAGGATTGGGGGAGCTTCAACCAACCTTTATCACCTTGCAATTAGCAGACAGAAGCATCAAAAGACCAAGAGGTATACTTGAAGATGTCTTGGTAAAGGTAGGTACATTCATTTTACTTGCTGATTTCATTGTGTTGGATGTGGAAGAATCCCTTATTCCATCACCTTTACCTATTATCTTAGGAAGACCCTTTATGAGAACTGCTGATACTACAATAGGTGTGAAAAAGGGTATTGTAAGCATGAAGGTAAATGGTTAGACAATAGAGTTCAAAATATTCGATGCATTGAAATTACCTCAAGAAGATTTAGAATGTTTTGATGTTTGTATGATCCAAGGTGTTAGTGAGAAAATTTTGCAGGACCAACATAAAGATCCATTGGAGGCCACCCTCACCCATAGTTTCACAAGGCAGGACATTGAGCCAGAACCTGAAGATCTTACTGAAGACATCATTGAAACCGTGCACCTCCTTGAGGCCTCTCCAAAATATTTGAGTAAGTACACTCCTCCCTTAGAGATTCTTGAGCCTACTAATATTTCTCTTGTTCCTTCTATTGTTCAGGCACCAAAATTGGAATTAAAACAATTGCCAGACCACCTGACATATGCCTACTTGGGAGAAAACAAGATATTACCAGTCATAATTGCTGCAAATCTGAGTTCTGAGGAAGAAGAAAAGCTGTTGAGAGTTCACAGAGAACATAAAACTGCTTTGGGATGGACCATTACTGACATCAAGGGAATAAGTCCTGCCAAATGCATGCATCAAATCTTCCTTGAAGAGGAAGCAAAGCCAACCAGGGATGTACAGAGAAGACTCAACCCGCACATGAAGGAGGTAGTCAAGGCAGAGGTGTTGAAATTATTAGATGTAGCCATTATCTACCCCATCTCAGACAGTAAATGGGTGAGTCCAGTCCAAGTAGTTCCAAAGAAGAGTGGGATCACAGTGGTGAAGAATGAAGATGACGAGCTGATACCTACAAGAGTAACCACTGGTTGGAGGGTATGCATTGATTACAGAAAGCTGAACAAGGTGACAAGAAAAGACCATTTCCCCTACCCTTCATTGATCAAATGCTAGAAAGGTTAGCTGGCCATAGCTACTACTGCTTCTTGGATGGGTATAGTGGCTATAATTAGATTGCAATAGTACCAGAGGACCAGGAGAAGACCACCTTCACATGTCCTTTTGGCACATTCGCCTACAAAAGAATGCCATTTGGATTATGCAATGCCCCAGCCACATTCCAAAGATGCATGATGAGCATTTTTTCAGATATGGTGGAGAAATCCATTGAGGTATTTATGGATGACTTTACTGTCTTTGAGTCTTGTTTCGATGACTGCCTCAACCATCTAAAGAGTGTTGTTAAGAGACGTGAAGAATGTAACCTTTTGATCAATTGGGAAAAATGTCACTTCATGGTTCAACAAGACATTGTATTGGGTCACTCTATTTCGAGCAAGGGCATCGAGGTAGATAAGGCTAAGATTGACATCATCTCCAAACTTCCTTTGCCTCTGACAGTGAAAGGGGGGAGGAGTTTTCTTGGACATGCCGGGTTCTATAGAAGGTTCATCAAGGATTTCTTCAAGATCACTAGACCCCTCTGTGCATTGCTAGGGAAGGAGGCTAAGTTTGAATGGACTAAAGAATGCATGACTGCCTTCAACACACTGAAAAAAGTTGCTCACATCTGCACCAATAATGAGGGCACCTGATTGGAGTCTACCATTTGAGCTCATGTACGATGCCAGTGACTTTGCCTTGGGAGCTGTCATTGCAAAATCAGATGCCACTGCAAAATATTCAGGAGGTGGAGCTCTTCGATGTATGGGGTTCTGATTTCATGGGTCCATTTCCTAATTCATATGGTTATTTGTATATCCTTGTGGGTGTGGATTCTGTGTCCAAATGGGTTGAGGTTATCCCCTCAAGGACTAATGATCACAAAGTGGTTGTGAAGTTTTTGTAGGATAACATCTTCACTAGATTTGGGACACCATGAGCAATAATTAGTGATGGAGGCAGCCACTTCAATAATTATGCCTTCGCTTCTTTGATAAAGAAGTATGGCATTACTCATAAGGTTGGAACTCCGTACCATCCCCAAACCAGTGGCCAAGTGGAGATCAGCAACAGAGAAATCAAAGGTATCCTTAAAAGGACAGTAAACCCCAATAGGAAGGATTGGTCCCTATGCTTGAATGATGCACTATGGGCTTATTGGACTGCTTACAAGACACCTATCGGTATGTCTCCATATCGGTTAGTCTTTGGGAAAGCATGTCATCTACCAGTGGAGTTGGAACACAAAGCATATTGGGCCATCAAGCAGTTTAACTTTGATATGAAACAAGCTGGCAACAAGAGGAAACTACAAATCAATGAACTGGAGGAATTGCGGCAGGATGCTTATGAGAACGCCAAGCTCTACAATGAAAGGACCAAAGCATATCATGACAAACAACTAGTCCAAAAGGAGTTTCATGTAGGACAAAAGGTGTTGGTTTATAATTCAAGATTGAAACTTTTCCCTGGCAAGCTTAATTCAAGATGGTCTGGACCTTGTATTATTATTAAAATTTTCCCTCATGGAGCGTTGGAGGTTCGCAATCCAGAAAGCAATCGCATATTCCAGGTTAATGGACATAGACTAAAGCCATATCTTGAAGTGAAATTGCTACCAAGAGATGAAGATCTGGCACTCCAATCTGCCCCCTATGCACCACCACATTTTGGAGCATCTACTTTTGGACAACAATGAGCTAGGACCACCGTCTGGCTGAAGACGTAAAACTTAGCGCTCATGGGAGGCACCCCATCGTTTATCCTTTTCTTTTGTTTAGTGTGTTTTCAATTCAATTTTTATTTAGTTTTAGTTTTGTTCCTTTTTAACTTGTTTGTGTGTTTTCTTATTTTGCAGGGATAAGTGTGCTTCACTTCAAGTTTGGTGGTGTGCTAGGAGCCATGCTTTCGAAGATCCTATCGACCATCTCCCGGGTACATTCTTTCCTTTACTTAGACACATTGGGGACAATGTGTCATTTAAGTTTGGGGGTATGGGCACACATGATTGTTCACACACTTTGTCCCAATTTCATGTTATTTGTTTGTTTGAAAAATATATATATATATATAAAATAATAAATAAATAATTTATGCATGTTCATGTTTGCTCTAAAATTTTAAGTTGATCTAAAAGAATTGTGGCTTGAATTCATCAGTGAGCTTAAAATTTTGAACACATGATCTGATGAGTGAATCTGTTAGTTTGATTACTTGTTTAGGACAGTTGAAAAATCACATGTTTGATCTGATCACACAAGCTCATTAGCACATAATCTGTGAGGTATGACATGAGGTCTAATATGTGTGTTCTGTATCTTAAATGAAATTGGATGACTTATTAGATGACACTATGGCATATATTGTGAAAAAATAAATAAATATGTGAAATAAATGATCATTGATGGCTTTTCACTGAGTAACTGGACCTCTTGCCTCAAAGTATTGAGTGTTCACGTCAAAAGGTGAAGAATTTGGATTTGATCAATGTCATGGTTAGTTTGGTTTTGTAGCCTTTTTTACTCGAGTTAGTAGGTCCTTAGGGGTGTCTATACACCTAATGCCCTAAAACCACCTGGTTTGGGAGCCATTGACTTAACACTCGCTACAAGGGTCAATTAGAAAGCTTAAGGGAACCAACATTGCACAACCTGACCAAAATAAAAAAAAAATAATAATAAAAATAAAAAAAAATAAAAAAAAAATAAAAGAGAGAAAAAGAAATATGCCATTGTGTCATTCTAATAGGAATTTCAGTGAATTCTGAGATAAGGAGACATTGCATATTGGGAAGATTTGGAAGCCTCATAATTTTGTACTAATTCACTGTACACAAATTTCAAACTTGTGATGATTTAGCATGTTCTTTGTAAGTAATTGCACTTTGAGATTCCAATTCATTGTGAAGATGGAGTTCATCTTTTTAAGTTTGCTTATGAATGAAAATCATAATCTTGAAGTGATGCTTTAATTTTTGGGATAACATGACATGTGCATGATGTTTGTGAGTAACATTTCTGGAAAACTCTCACGAGACTTCACTCGTCCACTAGGGAATTCCTAGGGATTTAAAAGGCTTGTTGCATACGCTAAATGCAATCGTACATCCCACGAAAGATGGATTTATCTTTTGTTTTCTATTTTTCCATTCTTGGTTTTAGTTTTGTATTGCTAAGGGACTAGCAATATGTAAGTTTGGGGGTGTGATAGGTGCTAAAATATTCATACTTTCAGCCCTTAACTTGCATGTTTTAATCCTTTGGTTTTGGTTAATTAGGTCATTTTAATTCCTTTTTGTGTTTTTCATTCTTTTGTAGGCTTTTGGAAGAAAATGAAGTAAATCTAGATGATTTGGGCTCAAAAGAGAGAAGATGGAAAATTGGGAGCTCTCTGCACTGCGATCGATCACAGGGTACCTGCGATTGAGCGCAGTACCCGAGAAGATCAAACACAAATCAGGCCAGGAGTGATCGAGCGCAGGATAGAAGAAGGATCAATCGCAGACCTGCGATTGAGTGCACACGGGTTGCGATCGATCGCACCCGTGCGCATGAGACACATCAAGTGGCGGCCAGAATGTCTCTCTTTCCATATTAGGGTTTTCCAACTCCCAATTGTAATAGGTTTTGAAACCCTGCAAAATCCCTAGGTTTACTACTTTGTCAAGGACTTCTAAAGCCTATAAATAGACCCTTAAGCCTCTAGAATAGATAGACTTTGTAAGGAGAAGACTAGGAGCTCTTCAAGTTCAAGTCTCGGGTTTATTCTTTCCCTTTCTTTTCTTTTCTTTATGAAGATGTTTAACATCAATTTTATGTGTAGCTAAATTAATTAGTAAGGCTTGATTGAAGCCCTAGTTATGTTTAGTTAATATTTTAATATTGGCGCCATTGTAATGATCTTGTTGTGCTATTTAACTTGATTAACACCTACTTGCATGAATTCCTCATATGTGTGTGCCTGATCAACATATGTATGTGGTATTGACTAGTTAGTTAAATCAATTTGGATGGCCGAGTTTTGGGATTAATAGAAGTAACAAAAGAATCCACACCGCGATTCTTGGGTTAATCAACATGGGGAACGGGGAGTATACGCCATGCCCTAGGCCTCATGTGTTTGTCGATTTCCATAAAACATATGCTTTCCTAAGGAACAACTTAGTATACGTCATGCTAAATCCCTTAAAAAAGAGAAAAGTTAGAGTATACACCATGCCTAACTCGTTGCTTAGGGAAATCTATAGCCTTAGGAGTATACGCCATGCCCTTAGGTTGACAAACATTAGATATGCATAACATGATCAAAGCATTGGCATATTGTTATATTAGCTAAATATAATTAGTGGTGGATATCAAAGCCCTACCTTTTATTATCATCACTTAGACAATTAATCTTTGTTTTACTTAAGGAATTTATTTTTAAACAAAAATTCAGCAATCCTCGTGGGAATGATCCTCTACTTGCACCATATACTACTATGTTGACCTTGTGCACTTGCAGGGAAAATGTACAATTATTTACCTATTAATTTAGGTAGATATTTTACACAACAAACAACCCTTAAGGTTTTACGCAAAAACACTCAAAGTTTTAAATACATAAACATTACATGAACGGTCATTGAATTAGGCCAATCTACAACCTAATAGTGAGTGTAAATGCACATGATGTACAAGGTGAACTTATTTTTTTATAAATTATATGCAACATTATGAGATGATAGTTAGCCATGGATGCAATATAGATATAGTATGTGCTGTAATATGATAATCATGTCACAATTCATACTGTAAGGTCTACCCAAGATATTACCCCTTCTCGGCAGGGTTGACGCTATCCTAAGACACCTATAATACAATACTGGTGCCCTAGATATTGTATGCTACTGTCAATCACTAGTAGCCCAACCGAAGTTGACCTCGGGTGGCCCACACTACTATTGATGTTTGTTCTGTAGTGACCAACCAATCAACATGGTTGCGCCGGTCAGGAATAACAATTGGATCCAAGGCCCATATTAACACAAACACATTTGACCATAGAGTTAACCTATATAGTAAGCCCATGGTTGTTATCCCGCACATACTGGTATATCATGTTGGGAATAAGACTGCAAATCAAAGTATTTGAACAATGGAAGGAATCCCATGCCAAGATCCTTTATGAAGAACATGTGAAGAACTATTGCTATTTAAAACTAAATTTCATGAAAGTAGAACACTTACTTGGTTATTGAAGAAAAAAGAACTTGTTCTAGAAGAAAGAAGAACTTCTTTTTCGTGTTCTTCAAGAAAAAAACAATTGTTCTTCATGTTCTTGAACAATAAAGAACATGTTCTTCATAAAGGATCTTGGCATGAGAATTCGATTCCTTCCGCTGGGCAAATACTTTTATTTGCAATCCTATTCCAAACATAGAGACCTCCAGATCTTCTCACCAAGGACTGATAATAACCAAGAGAGTGTGGGCTCTTACATGGCTCTTCAAATCTTAAAACTATGATCAAGAATACTTGATTGAATGATTTGAGAGCCCTAGGATTCTCTCTATTTATAGGCAAAGCAGGGAGGTAGTGAATCAGATTTAAGCAATGTGGGACAAAGGAGCGGTTCTAATCCAATTAGAACTATGTAATATCAATCCAATGGTTGATATTAGAGTAGCATGAACAGCTAGGATTAAATCCTAGCCTCCATGCTATGGCCATATGGTCCATAGTGCACTCTCCATGGGCCACACGGTTTCATGCTCTTGGATTGGGCTTGGGTTTTACCCCAAGCCTTTTTCCTCGTCACTTATACATAGGCCTAGTAAATAAACTTTGGCCTTATGTTTTTCCACTTATGCTCATTGGGCCTCTAGGTTTTATTCCAAGCCCAATTTCATCTAATCTATTTAGCCCCTGTTTTAATTAAATAAAACACTTACTCCAATAAATAAGAAAGCCTTATGGTTAAATTACATCAGCTTGGTGAGGGACCTAAAGGGGAAAATATTATTGGCTTGAATATGTCCGTAATCATGTCACCCTGACATTTATTTCGTAACAATATTCTAATCACAATTAATTCCACTAAATGAATGTGACTAGATCCAATAAATATTTTTGATTTAAAAACAATTAATCCCTTTAACTTTTTGACTTATGATTCCTCCATGAAATATTCTGTAGCAAAATCAAGGCTTAGGATACTACCACTTAATTCTCTACCTCTTTATCCTTCAATCACTGATTTTATGTTATTCTCATACACATGTATATATTTTGGTATGTTATGTGGCCTTTTTGTGTCCAAAAATATCAATAATAAAAATAATCACTTGCAATAGAACGAATCCTTGTAGGATAGGGCTATACAGAGGCTGTCGAACCTCAAGGATTGCTTGGGTTTTGTCATCAAGGGTTTCATGATTAAATATAACTTAATTAAAAGAATTTGATTTGTGTTGATTATAACTAAATACATAAAAGTAAAGATCAAGATAAAAAGTAATGAGAGATAGAATAGGGAGTTGATTTCACCACTAACTGTGTTAAGTGCTAAAATATTCATATTTTAGCCCTTAAACTTATGTGTTCTAATTCTTTAGTATGGTTAATTTATGCTATTTTAGTTCCTTTATGTGTTTTCCAAGCTTTTGTAGGTTTTTGGAAGAGAAAGAAGTAAATCTGGAAGATTTGGGCTCAAAGAGAGAATTTAGGAAAAGTTGGAGTTCCTAGCAGTGCAATCGATCGCAGGTTCCCTACGATCGAGTGCACAACCAGAGAAGACAAGTAGCAAGTGCAGCCATGTGTGATCGTGCCCATACTAGAAGAGTCTCGATCGCAGATGTGCGATCGAGCATGCACGGGTTGCGATCGAGCGCACCCCTGCGCTGGAGACACAGCAGAGGCGGCCAGACTCTCCCTTTCCTTCCAAATTAGTGTTTTTCTTGTCCTTGATGTACAAGGACTTAAACCTACGATTGTATTAGGGTTTCTAGGTTTAGTTGGGACTCTAGGATTTCTTTAAGCTTATAAATAGACCTCTTAGCTTCTAGGATTAAGTGTGGAGAAAGAGGCACAAGCTTTGGAAAGGAACTGAAGGCTAGATCAAAAGGAGTTTGGGTTTTTCCTCTCTTCCACCTTTTATTTTTGTTATGTAGTTTATATTTTAAGTAGGGCTAGATTGAAGCCCAAATCATGTCTATTTATGATTTCAATATTGGTGCCTTTGCTACAATTATATTTTGGTGTATTTAACTTGATTAATTCTCGTTATATTGAATTCCTCTTATGTGTTTGTCTGGCCAACATATGCATGTGGTATGGACTAGTTAATTAAATGAATTTGGATGATCGAGTCCTAGGTTTAATAAAAGTAACAAAAGAAATCCACACCGAGTTCGTGGGTTAATCAACATAGGGAACTGGGAGAAGACACCCATGCCCTAGGCCTCATGTGTTTGTCGATTTCCACAGATTTGTGCTTTCTTAAAGAACAACTTAGTATACATTCATGCTAAATCCTTTAAGAAAGAAAAGAATTAGAGTAGACACCCATCCCTAATTTGTTGCTTAGGGAAATCAATAGCATAAGGATTAGACACCCATACCCTTAGGTTGGCAAACATTAAATATACCGGTATGATTGGCGCATTGGCATATTGTTATCTTAAGTAGTCTGATTAATGGTGGATATCAAAACCCTAATCCTTTTTAGTTTTAGTTTATCTTTTATTTTATTTCTTTATTTTAAATTCAATCGTGATAATTGAATTTTATCTGTTTAATTAAATAGGAAATTACTTCTCAGCATAATTTACCAATCCTCGTGAGAATGATCTCGTATTTGCCTGCTAAACTATCATTTGATCTTGTGCACTTGCAAGTAAAACGTACAATTATTTGCCTATTAATTTAAGTAAATATTTGCACAACAAGTTTTTGGCGCCGTTGCCGGGGATTGTGTTAAATTATGTCTATAAATTTTTTTCCTTTAGTTTAATTTAGTTTCTTTTATTTATTTATTTATTTTTTCTGTTTTGTTTAGTTTTTAATTTTGTTTGTTTTATGTTGCTGTTTAGTTTTGTTTAATTTTTATGTTTTGTTTTTCGTTTCTATTTCTGTCTGCAAATCTGATTTAATTTGCGGCAGTACGATCGAGCGTAGTCCCACTGCACTCGATCGCACTGCCACAAATTAAATCAGATTTGCAGAAGAAATAGAAACGAAAAACTGCGATCGAGCGCACTGCTTCATGCGAGCCTTATATGCTTATGTTTTGTGACAGTACGCTCGAGCGCCCACTCCAGGGAGATCGAGCACAGTTGTGCGATCAAGCGCACAGCTAGACAGTAGTACTGCAGTTGCTGATTTCAATTTTGCTTTTATTTTTCATTTTTATTTTTATTTTTTTTGTTTTTTTGTTTTCTTTTATTTTGCCTTTTTTTTTATGTTTATGTTTTTAAAGTCTGTTAGTTATTATTATTATTATTATTATTATTATGTGGTTTTAATTTTTCTCTGTTTTTGTCCACAACTTTGAGCTACCATGCGGCAGTGAGATTGAGCGCACCTCCATCCAGTAGTACTGAAGCTGCTGTATAGTCTGGCTGAAGACGTTAAACTTAGCGCTACTGGGAGGCACCCCATAGTTTATCCTGTTATTTTTCTATTTGTCTTTCAATTTATTTTTCTCTTTAGTTTTATTTTTGTTTCCTTTTTATTTGTTTAGTGTTTTATTTTACAAGGATAAGTGTGCTTCAGTTCAAGTTTGGGGGTATGCTATGAGCCATACTATTCTAGACAATTTCGTCTATATCTCGGGTAAATTCTTTCCATGTTATAGACACATGGGGGACAATATGTACTTTAAGTTTGGGGGTATGAGAGACACTTTACACACATTTTGTCCCAATTTTATTTTATTTTTATTTGTTGTTGTTTGTGAAAAGAAAAAAAAAATGCATAATCATGTTTGTTTTAAAATTTTGGTTGATCTTAAAAATTATGATTTGATTTCATTGGTGTGCTTAAAATTCTGAACACATGATCTAATAATTGAGTTTTTCAGTTTGGTTACTTGCTTAGAACAGTTGAGAATTCACATGTTTGATCTGATCTTACACAAGCACATTAGCACATAATTTATAGGGTATGACATGAAGTTTGATGTGTATGTTTCTATGTATTTGGTGGAACTAGATGATTTATTACATGAATACTTTGGCATATATATATGTGAAAAAAAATATAAAGTTTTCCACTAAGTAACTGGACCTCTTGCCTCAAAGCATTGAGTGTTCACGTTAAAAGGTGAAAATTTTTGATTTGGTTAATGTCATGGTTAATTTGGTTTCGTAGCCTTTTTTACTCGATTTAGTAAGTCCTAGGGGTGTCTCTACACCTAATGCCCTAAAACTATTTGGTTTTGGAGTCATTGACTTAACATTCATTACATGGGTCAATTAGAAAGCTTAAGGGAACCAAACATTGCACAAACTGACGAAGAAGAAAAAGAAAAAAGAAAAAGAAAAAAAAAAGAAAAAGAAAAATATGCCATTCACTACAAAAAAACAGGATGGTTACAGACGTGGCAAACAGTAACCAAATTTTGCCACGTCAATAATTATTGACGTGCCAAAAGTGGCATGTCAACAAATTTTTTTTTTACGTGTCGAATGTAACATGTCAATAAATATTGACGTGTTACATTCAACACGTCAGGATTTCCTAACGTGTCAATATTTGACACATCAGGAAATTCAAATTCAATTTAATTTATAAAAAAATTATTTAAATATTTATTGACGTGTCATTTTGACACGTCAATAAATATTGACGTGTCACTTTGACACGTCAATATTTCTTAATTTTTTTTTAATATCAGGTTTATTTATATTATATATATAAATAAAATATAGATTATATATATATATATTTCTGACGCATAAAACAAGCACATCACAAAAAAAAAATAGCGGAACATTCAACTTTAATTTTCCCTCTTCTTTCCAAGCATGTCAGAAAAAAAAATAGCGGGACATTCAACTTTAATTTTCCCTCTTCTTTCCCTCTTTTGTTATTTATTCTTTCCTCCAGATCTTCTTTTCTTATTTAATTCCAGATCTTCTTTCCCTCTCTCAATCTCCCTCTTCTCTCTGGACGCAGCAAAAGGCTCTTCTCTCTCAATCTCTCTGCACGACAGCAAAGCTAGAAGAAAGACAGAAGAAGAAGAAGAAAAAGAAAAGTAGAAGAGAAGAAGAAGAGAAGCAGAAGAAAAAAAAATGGAGAAGAGAAGAAGAAGAATAGAAGATAAGAAGATTTTTTGGGTTTTTGAAGATTTGTTGGGTTTGATGTTTGGATTTTTGATTTTTCAGGTTGATTTTTTTATTTGGGTTTTTGATTTTTTGAAGATTTTTTGGGTTTGGGTTTTTGAAAATGGAGGAAAGAAGAGAGAGTGAGAAAAGAAGAGAAAAGAAGAGAGGGAGAGAGCTGGGGGAGAGCTGGGGGAGAAACGAAAATGGAGAAAAGAAGAGAGGGAGAAAACTTGGGGGACTAACGAAAATGGAGAAAAGAAGAGAAAATGAAGAAAAGACGAGAGAGAGAGAGAGAGAGCTGGGGGAGAGCTGGCCATGGGGGAGTAGCGAAAATGGAGAAAAGAAGAGAGGGAGAGAGCTGGGGGAGAAACACGGTGGTGAAAATAATTAAAAAATATATATTATTTTAATTGAAAAATAATTTAAATTAATAAATTTTTTAATTGAAAAAAAAAATCCAAAAAAAATTTTAGAAAGGAAAAATTATTAGTTTTTAATAATTTTAAATTACTGACGTGCCAATTTTGACATGTCAGGAAATTTTCTGACGTGTTACATTTGACATGTCAGAAATTTTCGGTTTCTGACACCCATAATTTTAACACCTGAAACACATCAAAAATGCTCCATCAGGAGGATTTTCTAACGTGTTAGAATACCTAACACGTCAGAAAACTTATGTCAACAAAAATGTGTTTTTTGTAGTGATTGTTGTTCATTCTAATAGGGATTTTAGTGACCTTTGAGATATTGAGACATTGCATGTTGGAAATAATTTGAAGCTTCATATTTATGTGCTAGTTCACTTTACACCGTTTTCAAACTTGTGATGCCTTATGATGTGTGCCAAATATTGCATATTTGGACCCCTTAATTTACTTGTGTTAATCCTTTAGCTGTGTTATTATCTGATGTTCTATGTTAGTTTTGTGTTTTTAGTATTTTGTAGGTGTTGAAGAAAAACTACTTTTTGGAAGAAAACATACTTTGAGAAGACCTAGATGATGTGGTTAAGTTTAACCAAATCCAAGAAATGGGTAAATCGGATTAAGGATAAGATTGGATAAAATTTCGAATTGGATTCAAATTCAGATTCTACATGTCTCAGTATTTTAACCATAACTTTTTGTTCACATATCCGATTGAGGTGATTCAAGTGGCGTTGGAAAGCTAACTCAAAATACTATAATTCATTGTGAAATAAGATTTTCCTAATTCGGACGTTTACTATTCCAAAATCGTCCCGTAATTAAATGGTACAAACCTGGACGAATTGTATCCGATTTCAACTTGTAAAACCCTAAGTTTTAGGTCTATAAATAGGGAATTATCAGATTAGTTGAGGGGGCTACGAATTTGAAGATTGCAGAGAAGAAAGAAGAGAGTTTAAGGTTTTCCTAACTTTTGAATCTCTACTTTGTGATTCTTATTTGTAAGTACTCGATTTTACATTATGAATTCAATCAATTTTGTTTTGTCTTTCAATAACATGAGAGGCTAAACCTTCAACTAAGGTTGAAGATGAAGCCTCACTTATGATTAGCAACTTTGTTTTATGTATGTAATATTTTCCAATTTAATGGCTTAATTGCTCTATTGTTTTACTTCTAATCAATTGGATTGAATAACTCTTGGATATCTTTTGTGATTCAACGATACACTTGATGATTTAAGATTATTCAATATAATTGATTGCTTGGTTTTCTTTGTTAAAAATTGGATTTCCCCTGTGATTTATTCTCTGGATACAATTGATGTTTTGATAAAGATTGGATATTTTCTTGTGATTTACGGATACAGTTAATGATTTGATCGAATATTGGATTTCTTTTGTGATTTGGGTTATGAATGGATACATGGGATCTTTTGATTAATTCTTTGAAGCAATAGTAAAACAAACTTAAGATTTATATGTGAGAACTTTGGGGAATATTATAGATCATGAAATTATGTTGTTATGAATTTATGAGTGCGGATTCCGAAACCTTAGTGCTTCGTCATAAGATTTCAATCACTTTAAATTGCTCATGCTTTGGCTTTTTCATTCAAACAAAAAAAACTCTCAAAAATTTGGAACTAGACTAGGGTTTAATTAATTTAGATTTAAAATTGCTTTCAGGAATACAATTCCCTGTGGGTTCGATCTCGCACTTGCAATCCATTAACTACAATTGATTCATGCACTTGCGAGTTAAATAAATTTGCACAACACCTTAGCATGTCTTTTGTAAGTAATTAAATTTTAAAATTCTAATTCATTGTGAAGATGGAGTTTACCTTTTTAAGCTTAGTAATGAATGAAAATCATGGTTTTGTGTGATACCTTAATTCTTGGATAACATGAACTCTTGCATGATGTTTGTGGGTAACATTCGTAGAAAACCCTTACGAGACTTCACTCGTCCACATGGGACTTCCTACGGGTTTAAAAGGCTTATTGCATGCTAAATGCAATCGTACATCCCACGAAAGATGGATTTATCTTTTTGTTTTATGTTTTTCCATTTAGTTTTTACTATCGTATTGCTAAGGGATTAGCAATATGTAAGTTTGAGGGTGTGTTAAGTGCCAAAATATTCATATTTTAGCCCTTAAACTTATGTGTGCTAATTCTTTAGTATGGTTAATTTATGCTATTTTAGTTTCTTTATATGTTTTCCAAGCTTTCGTAGGCTTTTGGAAGAGAAGGAAGTAAATCTGGAAGATTTGGGCTCAAAGAGAGAATTTGGAAAAGTTGGAGTTCTTGGCAGTACGATCGAGCGCACTACCAGAGAAGACAAGTAGTGAGTGCAGCCATGTGCGATCGTGCGAACACCAGAAGAGTCTCGATTGCAGACATGCAATCGAGCGCGCACGGGTTGCGATCAAGCGCACCCATGCACTAGAGAGACATCAGAGGCGGCCAGACTCTTCCTTTCCTACCAAATTAGGGTTTTTCTAGTCCTTGTTGTACAAGGACTTAAACCTATGATTGCATTACTGTTTCTAGGTTTACTTGGGACTCTAGGATTCCTTTAAGCCTATAAATAGACCTCTTAGCTTCTAGGAATACGTGTGGAGAAAGAGTCACAGAAAGGAACTGAAGGCTAGATCAAAAGGATTTGGGTTTTTCTTCTCTTTCACCTTTTGTTTTTGCTATGTAGTTTATATTTTAATTAGGGCTAGATTGAAGCCCTAATCATGTCTATTTATGATTTCAATATTGGCGCTTCGCTACAATTATATTTTGCTGTATTTAATTTGATTAATTCCTGTTATCTTGAATTCCTCATGTGTTTGTCTGGCCAACATATGCATGTGGTATGGACTAGTTAATTAAATTAATTTGGATGATCGAGTCCTGGGTTTAATAAGAGTAACGAAAGAAATCCACACCGAGTTCTTGGGTTAATCAACATGGGGAACCGGGAGTAGACACCCATGCCCTAGGCCCAATGTGTTTGTCGATTTCCATAGATTTATGCTTTTTTTAAAGGACAACTTAGTATACACCCATGCTAAATCCTTTAAGAAATAAAAGAATGAGAGTAGACACCCATGCCTAATTCGTTGCTTAGGCGAAAATCAATACCTTAAGGAGTAGACACCCATACCCATAGGTTGGCAAACATTAAATATACCTGTATGATTGGCGCATTGGCATATTATTATCTTAAGTAGTCTGATTAGTGGTGGATATCAAAACCCAAATCCTTTTTAGTTCTAGTTTATCTTTTATTTTATTTCTTTATTTTAAATTCAATCGTGACAATTGAATTTTATGTGTTTAATTAAATAGGAAATTACTTCTAAGCATGATTTACCAATCATCGTGGGAATGATGATTTACCAAACAATAGTAGTCTGCTATACTATTGTTTGATTTTGTGCACTTGCGAGTAAAATGTACAATTATTTGCCTATTAATTTAGGTAGATATTTGCACAACAAACTGCATAACAATGGTCAATAATAAATTAATAAGGGAAATTCATCTTCTGCATGATATAGGGTCGTCTCACTCGAGTAGTCAAGAAATTACCATCATTAAGAAATAAGTGTAATCTATCTTTGGTTGGCACAGACCATCCACCTAACCACTAAGATCTGGTACGATCCATCTTCCCTAGGTATGGATTATCTAATTTCTTAATAGGCTACACACAATCAATGATTAAGTATAACCCATCTTCAGTTGGCACGAACCATCTACATAAATTACACTAAACTAGGGTGTCGTACAATCCATCTTCCCTAGGCATGACCTATCAAATCCTATTGATCATCTATCAGTTAAAACCATTGTATAAAAATCATTCATATAATCATAGAAAATATGAATGATTGAGTTCAATTAATATAAAGAATTTCTAAGACAATAGAAGAACTTCATAATGACTGAATATAAACATTAAGATCAATTCTCACAATTATAGAACCATCATGCATATAGAAAAACCCAAATTAAAATACAATTAAACCATTGTTACTTGGAAAGGGCTACATCAATGCCCTATTATGAATTAGTTACTCATCCTAGTGCTGGGATGGCCTCCAGCCATGTTACTCTTTTCTTCTACTCTCTAAGCATCCAAGAAGATAATTTATGTCTAAAACTAAGCACACCTCTCTTCAAGGCTTAGGGGCCTATTTATATGGTGTAAAACAAACCCTAGAAGCCCTAGGAGTCCCATAAAAATCGTACTTCAGTCTCCTAGTCAAAATAGAAAGCAATCCTAATACAAATCGGAATAGGATTCGTCTACATTTGCGTTCTTTTATTGATGGACAATTTTGGCATAGCAAAAGTCCGAATTAGGAAACTCCTATTTCAGAATGATTTGTAGTATTTTTAGCTAGCTTTCCAATGCCACTTGTTTCACCTTAATCAGATAATTGAACTGAAAGTTATGGTCAAAATACTGAGATATGTGCAGAATCTGAAATTTAATCCAATACAATTTTAACTCTAATTAGAGAAATTCTGATTTAATCATTTCCTTCATTTAATTAAACTTAACCAGATCAGATAGGTCATCTATTATGATTGGTGAAGCTTAACCACATGTTCTGTGTCTTCTCAAAGTGCGTTTTAAGCCCAAAATCAATGTATTTCTTGTATCTTTATAACACATGAAAACACTAAAACAATACAAAATCAAACATATAACAATGCTAAGGAATTAACATATGCAAGTTAAGGGTCTTGAATATGCAACATTCGGTGCTCATCAGACCCCCAAACTTACATATTGCTAGTCCTTAGGAATACAAAACATAAAATAAACTGAAAGACAACAATATAAATTCTTCTTTCATGAGGGTTTAACAGGAATGATACCCATAAACATTGTTACGACCATGTTATTCCTAAGAATGCAGCATCATAAAAATCAGGGCTCTCATTCATTAGCAAGCTTTACAAAACAAACTTCATCTTCACAATTCCTGGAAATTAAGAATCAAGCTACTAAACATGGCATTATGAGATATCACAAGATTCAACTAGTGTATAATGAACTTAACACATAGTCATGAGGTTTCAAAAACTATTATCAATCATGCATGGTTCAATACTCAAAATTCCCTGGACTCCCCATTGGATAAAACAACCAAGGCATACATTTTCTCTCTTTTTTCTTCTTCTTCTTCTTCTTCTTCTTCTTCTTTTTCTTTCTTTCTTTCACCAGCAGGCTGTGCAATGCTTAGCTCCCTTAAGCTTTGTAATTGACCCATGTATCGAGCTTTAATCCAGTGACACCCAAACCAGATGGCTTTAGGCCATTAGGTGTAAAGACACTCGTAAGGACTTACTAACTCGAGTCAAAAAGGCTACGAAGCTAATCTATCCATGTTATCAATCAAATCAAACTTCTCACTTATGGATGCGAACACTCACTGCTTAATGAGGCAAGAGGTCCGGTTACTTAGTGGAAAGCTCAAAGTGATCAATTTGATCAGTATGCCAACCAAAATGCTTCAGCCAAAGACTATCTCAAGGGGAAATTTCTTGTCTCTTTATTTACTAACAAAAGATTTAGATTCCCTCTTGAAGTTGGTGTTCCCATAATGTTAGATGTGATTACCCAACACATTGAGTTCTGCTGATCGATGATAGGTCTCACTCTACGATACATCTAAGTAATCAACACTTCACATCTGAGTTCACAAACTTCTCAAGATTTAGAATCAAGGTCTAAATAGTCTCTAAGGAGTTTATTGTCTTTTCTTAATATACAGTATCTCTATGAAATGACAACTCCTTGGCCCGTTCAGTGCCTTAGGTTCTTAGCACACTACATATCAATCCTGAAGTCACCGCTTCGCTTGATCAAGGTAGATCACCAAGATTCGATGTGTAACAGTCTTACTCAAAATGGAATGCCCAGTTCCATTTACTGACTGCGAACTTTATACTTTATGGATACAAGGATTATGGACTATGAGCTTGTATGATAACTATGTTACTCATACCCATATCCATATTCAATGTAATCCTAGGACCTTTCACATGCATAACAAATATGATAAACTTGGTAATAAGCATGTAAAAGACATTTTATATGTTATATGCTCAGTTCATTTTAATCAGTGCATATAACATTTGTATTCATTACAAATATTTGAATGTCAACATAGATATATAATCATTGGGATTCAGGGCATAATCCCAACAAACTTCCACTTGCCCGTAATTCCAATTACGCACACATTTGACTCCCATTCCTTCCAAACGAGATTTTAAAATCTCCTATGGCTAGGTCAGGTCTGTCAAAACCTTAGCCAATGGAATCTTAATGGCAACTGTATCTTATTGAGATGTTATCTTCCTTTATGGGATAGATACTCTTGCTTTTTGTGATTACTATTCCTATTGTTCCTTAGTTCATTGGATTCCTTAACTACTCCATTGTTGTCGCGATACAAGGTACTAGGAGTTTGCTCTATCCCAATGACACTAAGATCCAACAGGAATAACTTGAGCTAGTGCTGCCTTTTTCTTAGTCTCATAAGTTGTGACACATCGGCTTCCATAGTGGAATCAGCAATCCAAGATTGCTTGATAATTCTCCCACCAAATGGCTCATCTACCTCGGGTATAGACATACTCTACGGACTTTTCGAATCACGATTTGACTGATAGTATTCAATATCATCCAAGATGATTTAGGAAATTTGGTCAACACCATTTCTCTTGTACTAATGGTCTTGTCTTAGCTTTGATCTCATTTAGATCAAACGTGACATTTCATTGATGCATGCTAGTCTGACTGTATCTTTACAGATACATTAGTCAAAGTTTTAACTTTAAACTACTGACTATATCTTTTCAGACACTTTAGTCAAATTTTTAACTTTAGACTACTATAGACATCTTGGCAAGGTCTAAAGACAAAATGTTAAAGTTCTCTCATCTTTAGCATCCAATATAATGAGAAAAATCTATTTAACTACCAAGCATGAAGGATCCAACCTTGTCTATGCTACATGTTGATTATATCATAGTCACAGAATACCTTTTTGGTATTCTTACAAGTCTTGTTAGACTTTAGTTCGGATTCGCCAACTAACTTAGCCTGATCTCACAAATTTGCATCCTACCACTTATATTGTCTTTTGGAATTTGATTCATTTAAGAATTATTCCTTAACCTTCATACCATAATTCATCTCAAACTCATTATCCTAATCATTACCATTTGTTTACCATGTATTTACAAAGAGGGCTAAGTATAAGGATGAGCTGATTTTCAGTACTGCAGGCATCGAACATTTGGTACCTCTGTTAAACGTTCAGTGTAACTGTAAAATATTTAAAAGTCCATGGTCTTACACTTCACCAGATGAGAACCAACCCTAGCATCCTTAAATCATAATTAGAGCGTACTTAACCCTAATTTATTTTTAAGGTATTACACCAACACACCACAATTACACCAACACACCACAATTACACCTTACATGTAAGGGTTGGTAACTCCGCTCCCATGACCATAGGTAGATCCTCGTCTAGGATATGGACATCTGTTGTGCCAACTACTACCTAAATTAATAGATAATATTTAGTACGTTTCACTCGCAAGTGCACAAGATCAAACCATAGTATACTGTAGCAAGTACAAGATCATTCCCATGAAGATTGGTAAATTATGTTTAGAAGTAATTTCCTATTTTATTAAACAGATAAAAGTCAATTGTTACGATTGAATTTAAAATAAAGAAATAAAATCGAAGATAAACTAAAACTAAAAAGGATTAGGGTTTTGATATCCACCACTAATCAGACTAATTAAGATAACAATATACCAATACGCCAATCATACCGGCATATCTAATGTTTTCCAACCTAAGGGTATGGGTGTCTACTCCTTAAGTATTAGGCATGGGTGTCTACTCTAATTCTTTTCTTTCTTAAAGGATTTAGCATGGGTGTCTACTAAGTTCTTCTTTAAGAAAGCATAAATCTGTGGAAATCAACAAACACATGAGGCCTAGGGCATGGGTCTCAACTCTCGGTTCCCCATAATGATTAACCCAAGAACCCGGTGTGGATTTCTTTTGTTACTCTTATTAAGCCCAGGACTCGATCATCCAAATTGATTTAATTAACTAGTACATACCATGTAACGACCTAGGGAAAAGCACTAGCCACATCTGCGCTATCACCCCAAAAGGACTAGTCAATTTGGAGTTTCTCTATAATTCATTATAAAGCCCAGTTTTACCTAGTAACTAGGCAATGTGGGACTTAGCACCCATGACTATCTTTATAAACTATCCACTCTATGTGGGCTTCTCATCTTCCCAATATGGGACCGGGGTGTTACATACCACATGCATATGTTGATCTGGCAAACACATATGAGGAATTCAAGATAAGAGGAATTAATTAAGTTAAATACACCGAAATATAATTGTAGCAAAGGCGCCAATATTGAAATCCTAAATAGACATGACTAGGGCTTCAATCTAGCCCCAATTAAAGTATAAACTACATAACAAAATAAAAGGAGGAAGAGAAGAAAAACCCAAGCTCCTCTTGATCTAGCCTTCAGTTCCTTTCCAGAGCTTGTGCCTCTTTCTCCACACTTTTTCCCAGAAGCTATGAGGTCTATTTATAGGCCTCTAGAAGTCCTTGAAACTCTAGTAAACCTAAAAAATTCGTAGGGTTTAGTCCTATTACAAGTGGGACTTGGAATACCCTAATATGGAAGGAAAGGGCATTCTGGCCACAGTTGACTTGCTCTTCACGCACTGGTGTGCTCAATCGCAGCCTATGTGCGCTCGATCGTAGGACTGTGATCGATCTCTGGTGTTGGGTGCTCAATCGCAGGTATGATCGAGGATGCTACTTGTGCGCATGAGTGCATGCCTTCCGCTCGTCTGATCCTTTTTCTTGTAGTGCGCTCGATCGCAGGTCCCCTACGATTGATCGCACTACTAGAGCCTCCAGCTTTTCCCAAATTTGATCTTTAAGGCCAATACTTCCAGATTTGCTTCCTTTTCTTCCAAAAGCCTACAAAAACACCGAAAATACAAAAAGGAAATAAAATGGCATAAACTAACAACACTAAGGAATTAACACGTATAAGTTTAAGGGCTAAAATATGAATATTTTGGCACTTAACAACATCACTCGATAAACAATGGTGCACTCAAGTGAGCCGTTTCCGGTGGACCATTTAAGATGGCTAACCTCGCCCATGAACTTCGGTACCGTTGCACATCATTCTTATAGTTAGGAAAAACATTTTAAACATTCATGCTTCATACAATCACTTCTATTTTCTTTCCTTTCATTCACGTTTAATCATACATCGTGACATATTTATAACATGTGTATAGCATAATGGAAGCATGCACGTAAAGTCATTTACATTAAAACTCTTACCTAACATATACTTTATCATACATAAAAGGGCTACCAAATAAAGGCTAACATTATTATATCGTACACCTTGAAAACAACTTAAAGAAAACATGATATTGACATTTTGAAGAAAGGAAAAGTATGATCATTAGCTTTTGAAAGAACAATAAGGATCGTGCCCCAAATCAAACGCATAAGCAATTTATATAACCAAAACAAATGCATAAGTAGTTTATATAAGGAAAATAAAAAGCGATGCCTAAAAATAAACCAACACAAAAATAAAGAACATTCACACAACCACAACACAAGATTTCTTTGACAAAGTGGAAAAGCGTTTGAGCACCTCAAGGGGAAAACCACTATGGTGTAGCCAAACCCAAGAAATCACTATATGAAGATTCACAGTTACAGTCTAGACGATACTCAGTCCTTCGAGGACCTCTAGACTTAGTAAGAACATCAAACTTCCCAGCTTGTCTCCATCATGACCACCTTCATGCAGCGCATCTCCTTATAGACCCTTTGGTAGACTTCTTTGCAGCTGAGTGATGTGTATGGTGTGGTTTGAAATCAAAAGCAAAAACCCCAAGTGGTGGAAAGCTTCAAGCTTTTTAGGAACTCCACTTAGTACAAACAATGGTGAAGGGTATCACTTTTATGAGTGATAACAGCAACCCTTTCTTCACCATGAACCTCCAAACTCAAAAGAGTATAAATGGAAATGAAGAGGTTCAAAGAGTTTTGCAGAAAATGAGACAGGTATTTATAGATCTGAAATTTTACTTATTTCTATCTTAATGGGCATTTTCTTCCATTGTGATGGGAAGGCCAAAATCTATATTTTGAGCCATTCCCATCATAATGGGAGTTAATCCTCGTTAGGACGTAAAGAGTAAAAAGTAGATCTAAATTCCCATCATGAGCCCGTCATAACGAATCTTCTAATGAGAAAGCAGTAGCTTCAGCTTTGGTCCCGTCACATGTCCCGTTTGACGAGGTTGCGGATGAGGAAACAGTAACCTCCCGTTAAATGTCCCGTCCTGACAGCGTTCCTGACGAGGAACCAGTAGCTTCTCATTACATGTCCCATTCTGACGAGGTTCCTGATGAGGAACTAGTAGCCTCCCGTTACATGTCCCGTCCTAACAGGGTTCCTAACGGGAAACTAGAGAGCACTCCTTCAATCTCATTCTGACACCCCATCCAACGGGGAAGGCAAAGAACTCTAACAAACATCCAATCTTCACCCGACACTTGGGGAAGAATGGGAAATACAAACAAATATTTTGATCATTAAATAAGGCCAAACTAAACCTAACAATCTCCCCCTTTTGGCCATTTAATGACAAAACCTAAAACACCTCCAATCTTCACCTTAACACAAGGGAAAGGAATGGGAAATTACAAACACAGGTTTTGCTCATTGAATAAGGCCAAAGATGACCTAACAATCTCCTCCTTTGGCCATTCGATGACAAAACCTAAAAACATCAGAGATAACAACAATTTACAATCCCAACCACAGCCTAACAAACCAGTACTAGACTTTGGTTTATGGATTATTGAAGAGTGCCAAATATTGTATATTTGGGCCCCTTAACTTGTATTTGTTAAGCCCTTAGCTTTGTTATTTTTTGATATTTTTGTTAGTTTTGGTGCTTAGCACTTTGCAGGTTGTTAAGAGAGAATTGCGGGTTGAAGCGGGAAATTGCAAAGAAATTGAAGGTTTCTGGAAGTGTGCTTGAGCGCAGGAGGACTACAATCAAGCTCACGTCCACGTCAGCACTACGCCCAGTTCTTAAGTGTTACGCTGCAGAAGCGCTGAAGACCCGAGTGCGATCGAGCTCACTCACACTGCCATGGCAGCGCTGAAGCCCTAATTTTTTAGTATACAATGCATTCTTTTCTATTGTAAACATATTGGGAGGCGCCGTTTAGAGCCATTTTTTCACCTGTTGTTGTTCTTATGCTCTGTCTACGTTTCTCTTTGTAATTTTTAGGTTTTCTATGATTTTAAGTCATTTTAATATGAGTTTTGTAATCATGAGAGGCTAAAATCTTCAACTAAGGTTGAAGATGAAGCCTCGTCATTGATAAACATTCACGTTCTTGTCGTTTTATGTATACAATTTGATGTTTGATCAAATTGTTGTTCAAATTCAATTCAATTGCTTGATTAATTTTATATGATTGAATGTTGTGTCTTTTATTCATGCAAAGTTTTATATTCATTGTGTTTCATCCATGGATACATCGAATGATCTGATTGAGAATGGATATCCATTGTGATTTGTATACTAAACAAATACACTGGATGATTTGATCTCAATTGGATATTCGTTGTGATTCGTTTAACGGCTGGATTCATTGAATGATTTAATACGCATGTCTACGAATTTGAACAATGTATAAAACTTATTGTCTGTCGGTTGTATGTATAAAATGCAAGAATACGTTGTTTGATTTGGCGAGGTGGATTCACAAAACCTTAGTGTTTTTTTCCATTAATTGTTTTTAATCATTTCATTAGTTTATTTTATTTTGTACGACATAATTCGAAACTGTGGAACTAGGTTAAAATAGAGTTAGTTTAAATAGAAATCAATTTTTGCAACACAACTCCCTGTGGTTCAACCTCGCACTTGCACAATCTATAGACACGACTTGTGCGCTTGCGAGTTATTAAATTTGCACACATCATGTTTTGGCGGCGTTGCCGGGGATAACAAGACAAGGACAGAAATGTCTATTCCACCCCGAAACTAAAATGACACATTATCCCCATTGTGTCCAGAAATACGATACCAGATGGATGACTCTAGGCGGGTGTAACGTAGGAGAATGCTCCCCCAAACTTGAACAGCAGACACTTGACCTGAAAAACACAACAAAACAAAAAGAAAACAAACAAACAAGGTCAAATGCAAAGGAAAAGAATGAGGGTTGCCTCCCACAAGCGCTAAGTTTTAAGTCTTTAGCCAGACTTTCCACAACGACAATCACTCCGAATAACACGGATCCTCCAACAATGTCGTCTCAATCTCCGTACTCCTCAACTCCAAGAAGGCTTTTAGCCTCTATCCATTCACCTTGAAAGTGTTACCATTTTTCAAATCCTCAGTCTCGATGGCCCCATGAGGAAAAACTGACTGAATAATAAATGGCCCGTCCATCAAGATTTCAACTTACTTGGGAAGAGATGCAATCGTGAATTGTAAAGAAGAACTTTCTGACTAGGCTCAAAAGATCGTCTCAAAATACTCTGGTCATGGGCCTTCTTCATCTATGCCTTGTACAACCGTGCACAATCATATGCATCATTCCTCAACTCCTCTAATTCATTGAGTTGGAGCTTCATAAGATTGAAGTTCAACTGCTTGGTGGCCCAGTATGCTCGATGCTCCAACTCCACCGGAAGGCGACATGCCTTTCCGTACACAAGCCGATAGGGTCACATCCCAATTGGGGTCATGAATGTTGTCCGCTAAGCCAACAGTGCATTACTCAATCGTAGAGACCAATCTTTCCTTGTAGGGTTCACTGTCTTCTTCAAAATGTGCTTGATTGCTCGATTTGATACTTCCACTTGTCCACTCGTCTGTGGGTGATATGGGGTGGCGACCTTATGAGTGATGAAATACTTTATCAGTTGCTCAAAAATCCGATTGCAAAAATGCTTACCTCCATCACTTATGATTGCTTGAGGCATACCAAAACAAGCAAAGATAGTGTCCTTTAAAAACTGGACCACAACTCTGTGGTCATTGGTCTTGCATGCAACAGCCTCCACCCATTTGGACATATAGTCCACAGCAACAAGAATGTACAGATAGCCAAATGAGTTCGAGAAAGGTCCCATGAAATCAATGCCCCAAACATGAAAAATCTCAACAATTAGAATGGGAATGAGGGGCATCATATTTTGTGTATAAATACTCCCTAGCTTCTGGTAATGCTCCCATGAGGTACAGTAAGTGTGTGAGTCACGGAACAAGGTAGGCAAGTAGAATCCACACTGCAAAATCTTTGCAGTGGTCTTCTTAGCACTAAAGTGGCCTCCACAAGCATGATCATGACAAAAGGAGATGATATTGGATTGGTCATGCTAAGGTATACACCTCCTAATGATATGATTGGGACAATACTTGAACAGATAAGGATCGTCCCAGAAAAAGTACTTCATTGTGGCCAAAAACTTGAACTTATCTTGTCGCCCCCAATGCAAAAGCGTTTGGCCGGTGACAAGGTAGTTTACTATATCAACAAACCACGGTGTAGAAGTGTGAGCAATGTGCATCGGTTGCTCATCAGAGAAGGTCTCAAAGATGGGGTTGGCATCTTCCGTGAAATCCATAGTCAACCAAGATAGATGATCAGCCACCACATTTTTGGAACCCTTTTTATCCCGAATCTCTATGTCAAATTCTTGCAATAACATGATCCATCGGATGAGGCGAGATTTAGCATCCATTTTGGAAAAAATATACTTCAACGCCGCATGATCTGAGTAGATAATGACTTTAGATCCTAGCAAGTAGGATCTAAACTTGTCCAAAGCAAAAATGACCGCAAGCAACTCCCTTTCAGTTGTGGAGTAGTTGAGTTGTGCATTGTTGAGTGTCCTGCTTGCATAGAAGATGACGTGGGGGTGTTTATCAACACGCTGCCCCAAAACAGCTCCTACTGCATAATCTAATGCATCACACATGATCTCAAATGGCACACCCCAGTTGGGTGGCTGAATAATGGGTGTGGACGTCAGAATCTTCTTCAGATCCCCAAATGCTTTCTTGTAGTCCTCATCAAATGCAAATGGGGCATCCTTGACCAACAACTTGATTAAGTGCCTGGCGATTTTGCTGAAGTCCTGGATAAATTGCCTATTAACGAACCTCTTTCACCGTACGTGGGGGTGGAAGCTTCGAGATCAGATCCACCTTTGCTTTGTTAACCTTAATGCCACAATGAAAGATGATGTGCCCCAGTACAATGCCTTGCTTTACCATGAAGTGGCATTTCTCCCAATTAAGCACCAGGTTCTTCTCTTTGCATCGCACTAAGACCAAAGTGAGGAGGTGCAGACACTCCTCAAATGAAGAACCAAAGATGGAGAAGTCATCCACGAAAATCTCTAGGAAATGCTCTACCTTATATGAAAATATGCCAATCATGCATCGCTGAAAGGTGGCGGGTGTATTGCATAACCCAAAGGGCATGCAATGGTAGGCGAACGTCCTAAAAGGACAGGTAAAAGCCATCTTCTCCAAATCTTCGAGGTCCATAGAGACTTGGTTATATCTAGAATAACCATCCAAAAAGCAATAGTATTCGTGCCCAGCTAAGCACTCCACCATCTGATCAATAAAAGGAAGTAGAAAATGATCCTTGCTTGTAGCAGGATTTAGTTGGCGGTTGTCTATGCAAACTCTTCATCCAAATTGAACACGAGGTGGGACCAACTCATCATCCTTGTTCTTTACTACCACCATACCCGCTCGCTTAGGCACTACATGAATTGAGCTTACCCACTTACTGTCAAAAATTGGATAGATGATGCCTACATCCAATAACTTAATTACTTATGTTCTCACCACTTCCTGCATGGCTGGGTTAAGCCTCCTCGATGATTGGCATTCTCTTCCAAATGTTTCTTGTGCATCACCACCAAGGTGCTTATCCCCTTGATATCTTCAATGGTCCAGCTGATAGCCTCCTTGTGCTCTCTCAAAACATCCAATAACTTCTCCTCTTGAGCACCAACCAAATTAGTAGCTATGATCAAGGCAAGGAATCTACTGGGCCGAGGAACTTGTGCTTAAGAGTATCCCGTAATGGCTTAGGTTCTTTTTGGGAGGCTCGGGTACTGCTGCCTCTTCCTTCTCATTGCTCAAGCAACTTGTCTAAGTCCAAATCCTCTCCAAATTGAGCAAGGCATGCCTCAAAGGGGTCCTCCATGCTAGATTCTTCAACTGAATCCCAACATTTGAAACTGGCGCTGTGTCTAGCACGATGAAATACACGGGGAAATAAAACTTATCAACTTTAATCAAGACATCCTCGATTATTCCCCGTGGAACCTTCACTGACCTGTTAGCCAATTGGAGTGTCATCGATGTGGGCCTCAACTCCCCTAACCCCAACTGTAAGTAGACTGAGTAGGGCAAAAGATTCACACTCGCTCCAAGATCCAATAATGCCCTCACAATACAGCTAACTCCTATATGCAAGAAATAGTGGGACACCAAAGGTCCTTGTACTTGATGGGCAACTTGCATTGCTAGATTAAGCTAACCTGCTTAGTCAGGAATGCCTTCTTTGGGACATTCGTCTTCCTCTTGACAGTTATCAAGTCCTTCAAGAACATGGCATATGGCGGCACTTGCTGGATGTTATCTAAAAATGGGATATTGATCTGGACTTGCTTTAATACCTCCAGAATGTCCTCAAACTACCCTCATTTCTTATGTGCTTGTAACCTTTTAGGTTAAGGTGCTTTAGGCACACATGACCTAGGAGGGTCCTCAATAGCTGTGATCGATCATAGATGCGTTGGTGCACTCGAGAGTCGGTCTGCTGTGCGCTCACGCGGAAGTGTTGAAATGTCGAGCGTAGGTGTGCGGATAGTGCTACGATAGGCCTGAGTGCACTCAAGCGTAGGTGAGGCGGGCTTGATCGCACTAGCAGGGACCTGATTTTCGCCAAATCCACAACAAAATTCAAAAACAACTTCTTCTTCTCCTTTTTCCTTTTTTTTTTTTTTTTTTTTTTAATATCAGAATTGTAGAAACAACAAAAAATTAAAAAAATTAAAAATTAAAAATTGCAAATGACAAATAAAACAAAAATCTAACTAACTAGTAGAAATAATAATTAAGTTAAATAAAAAATTAATTTTCACAAATCAAACAACTCCCCGACAACGGCACCAAAACTTGATGTGTGCAAATTTAATAACTCGCAAGCGCACGAGTCATGTGTAATGTAGATTGTGCAAGTACGAGGTTGAACCACAGGAAGTTGTGTTGCAAAAATTGATTTCTATTTAAACTAACTCTATTTTAACCTAGTTCCACAGTTTCGAATTATGTTGTGCAAAATAAAATAAACTAATTAAAATGATTTAAAACAATTAATGGAAAAACATTAAGGTTTTCCGAATCCACCTTGCCAAATCAAATAACACATTCTTGCATTTTATACATACAACCGACAAACAATAAGTTTTATACATTGTTCAAATTTGTAGACATGCATATTAAATCATTCGACGAATCCAACCGCTAAACAAATCACAACGAATATCCAATTGAGGTCAAATCATCCACTGCATCCGCTTGATATACAAATCACAATAGATATCCGTTCTCAATCAGATCATTCGATGTATCCATGGATGAAACACAACGACTATAAAACTTTGCATGAATAAAAGGAACGATATTCAATCCAATGAAATTAATCAAGCAATTGAATTGAATTTGAATAACAATTTGATCAAACATCGAATTGTATGCATAAAACAACAAGAACATGATTGTTTATCAATGACGTGGCTTCATCTTCAACCTTAGTTGAAGGTTTTAGCCTCTCATGATTACAAAACTCATATTAAAATGACTTAAAATCTTAGAAAACCTAAAAATTACAAAGATAAACGTAGACAGAGCATAAGAACGACAACAGGTCGAAAAATGGTTCTAAACAGCACCTCCTAATATGTTTACAATAGAAAGAATGCATTTTATATTAAAACATTAGGGCTTCAGCGCTGTATTGTCAGTGTGAGTGCACTCAATTGCACTCTAGGTGCGCTCGAGCGCACTCGGGTCTTCAGGGCTTCTGCGGCGCAGCATTTAAGTGCTGCGCTTAAGGCTAACGTGGACGTGCACTCACACTCGATCATAGTCCTCCTGCGCTCGAGCGCACTTCCAAGAAACCTTCAATTTCTTTGCAATTTCCCCCTTCAACCCGCAGTTTTCTCTTAACAACCTGGAAAGTGATAAGACACCAAAACTAACGAAAATATCAAAGAATAACAAAGCTAAGGCCTTAACAAATACAAGTTAAGGGGCCCAAACATATAGTAATTGGCACTCATTAATACACACATTGGAGACAATGTGTAATTTAAGTTTGCAGGTATGGGAGGCACTTACACACACTTTGTCCCAATTTTTTTTTTAAAAAATGCATGTTCATGTTTGTCTTAAAATTTTGGTTGATCTACAAAAAGTGTGATTTGATTTTCATTGGTGAGCTTAAAATTTTGGATACTTTGGCATATTATATTTATAAAAGAAAAGAAAAGAAAAAAAAATGATCATCGATAAGCTTTTCACTAAGTAATTAGACCTCTTGCCTCATTAAGAAATGAGTGTTCATGTCAAAAGGTAAGAATTTTGATTCGATTAATGACATGGTTAGTTTGGTTTCATAGCCTTTTTGACTCGAGTTAGTAAGTCCTTAGGGGTGTCTTTACACCTAATAGCCTAAAACCTTCGGGTTTGGGAGTCATTGGCTTAACAATCATTACACGGGTCAATTAGAAAGCTTAAGGGAACCAAAGATTGAACAGTCTGACCAAAAAGAAGAAAAAGAAAGTTATGTCATAGTTATTCATTTTGATGGGAATTTCAGTGAACTTTGAGATATTAAGACATTGCACATTGTAAATAATTGGAAACTTCATATTTATGTGTTGATGAGTGCCAAATATTGCATATTTGGACCCCTTAATCTGCATTTGCTAAGCCTTTAGCTTTATTATTTTTTGATGTTTTGGTTAGTTTTGGTGTCTTAGTGTTTTGCAGGTTATTGAGAGAAAATTGCGGTCTTAATGTGAAAATTGCAAAGAAGCGGGAAAAAGTTGAATTCTGGAAATGGGATCCAGCACATGGCACTCATGCTCAAGCGCATTAAGGTGCGCTCTACTGCACTCCTGCATACACCCAAGCAAGCAGCGCCCATGTGCTACGCCGTAGAAGAGCTGATATTTGCACGAGTGTGATCGAGCCCTAGTGTGTGATCGAGCGCACTCGTCTGAGCTTGAAGTTCTAAAACCCTAAAATCAGCTTATAAATACAATAGTTTTCTAGGGAAACAGGGGGAAGCCACCCAAGGAGCGCCGTTCAGTGTAATTTTGACGTTTTCTTCACATTTGTAGCCTTGAATTCACTACCCTTTGTATGTTTTTAGTTTTCATGAATTCATCTATCAATTATATGATGTTTGTAGTCATGAGATGCTAAATCTTTCAACTAAGGTTGAGGATGAAGCCTCATAGATGATTAGCAACAGTTACTTTTCATGTACATTGATATTTTCCATTGATAAGAATCGTATTTCTCAGTGTTCTATTTCTATTTCAATTAATTGTTATTCACTTTTAAGTGATTGCTTGTTTTATTTGTTATATATTGAATATCCATTATCTTTTGTTCAACGGATACATCAGATCTTTTGGTTTACTTTGGATACCCCTTGTGATTTGTGCAAAGCATGGATACATTGGATGTTTTGAACTAAATCAGATATCCTTTGTGATTTGTACAAAGGACGGATCCTTTGGATGTTTTGATACATTTGTTTTGCAAAAATAGAACATACATAAAATGTGTCGTTTGGAACGTCGGAGAATATTGATGAACGTGAAAGTTGTTGCTATGAATTTGTGAGGGCTGATTTCAATACCTTAGTATTTTATCGATTGTTTCAATTCTTGTTTGTTTTGTTTTCAAGTTCAAAAAAATCACACAAATTTGGAACTAGGTTAAATTAAGATTGATTTAGATAGAAGTTTCTTTACACAAACACAATTCCCTGTGGATTCGACCTCGCACTTGTAAAAAGCTATATTGCAAACGACTCATGCACTTGCGAGTAAATTTAAAACTCACAACAAGTTTTTGGTGTCGTTGCCGGGGAATTGTTTGTTTGTGAAAATTAAATTTTTGTTTAAATTGATTTTATTTTTGGGGAAAATCCATTTTACCCTCCTGAAGTTTCAGGAGTTTTTCAATTTGAACCCCAAAGTTTAAAAATTAGCAATGTACCCCCCTAATGTTTCAAAAATTTTCAATTTAAACCTTCCATTACTAATTTCTGTTAAATTGGACAGAAATTAAAAAAAAGCCTGAGGGTAATTACATAATTTCATAGATTTTCATCCATTTTGACGGAAATTAGTAACGGAATGTTTAAATTGAAAATTTTTGAAACATTAAGGGGGTACATTGCCAATTTTTAAACTTTGGGGTTCAAATTGAAAAACCCCTGAAACTTCAAGGGGTAAAATGAATTTTTCCCTTTATTTTTCCACTAGTTATAATTATCTCTTTTGTTTTATTTTTTCTTTTTGCAATTTTATTTTCTTTTATTTGTTCATGCAAGTCTAATAAAAAAAGAAAGATAGTATTTTCTGATTGGTTTAATTTTGCAGTCTTAGACGAACTTACCAGGCGCAATACGCTCGAGCGCACTTTAGCAGGGTCGAGTGCACTCGAGCACAAGGTAGTAAGATGAAGCTGCTCCTACGCTCGATTCTGCCCACTTGCGATCAAGCGCACAACAAACGCATGCTCAAGCGCCAGTCACTTATGCTCGAGCGCACTCGGTCAAGTTACTTACGCTCGAGCGGACTCGCGCAACACCAGCACCAACGAAGAAACCCGCGCATCTGCGCAAGACCCTTTGTTACGCAAGCTCGAGTGCACGTATATAGTAGGTGGCACCATTGACGGTTCAGCGCGCCTGTGCTCTATCCCACGTAATCTGCACTCGAGCGCACCTCCGCAGACTACAACCAAAACAGATCACTACCTGAAATTTTGCCAAACTTATGTTAAGTCCGTTTATTGAGTTTTTGAGTTTTTGTTTTTAATTTTTCGTATTTTTGTTCATTTTATTTTCTATATATATATATATTTGGTTAATGTTTCATGTGGAAGTGTGTTTTGTTTAAAGAGTGAGGGTGAGACATGAATTTTCTGTTTGGTAATTTTTATGCTTCTCATAGTGGTAGGACGCCAACTCCTACCATCTACTCTCATAATTTTCACCCACATGGACCATGTTCATACTACTCCAATCCGTATCATAGTTCTAGTAATTATCCATCCTCGGGACAATTGTCCAATTTTTCATATGAGCAGATGAACACCAATTTCTCCAGCCTGGGGTTTGAATCAAATTCAAATTCTTACACCTTGCACTGAAGCAACCATTCTGATTTCTAGTGGCAAGCTCATGGAACGGGAAATTATGCTCCCCAATCTTATGGACAGCACCATCCTGAATATTCGCAGTTTGACAACCGATCTTCCATTCCTTCATTTTGCAATTATCCTCCTCAAGAATCATTAGCGCAACATTTTCCAACTGCTCATGTCGATGACTTAGAGGAGAGAGTGAACCAACTCATGGCAGCTAGGCGTGCCCATACCCAACCTCCTCACACTCGCGCACCTCATAAGTCATGTTCATATTGTTATCATGCTTCTCACCGGATGGACGATTGCCCATTCATTAACCATTACATGATTGATGAGGATGATGCTAGCAAGTCTTCACTTGAGCATGTCCAAACCACCACCATACTTGGGAGTGAGGAAAACGTTGTCAACAAGGTGGAAGAAAAAGAGGAGCAGGTTGGGCACATTGAGCCTTCGTTAACCCCAAGTTCGTCCAATGACAAGGAAGTGAGTATTGAAGCTCATTCTTTCATCATTTTCCCTCTTGAGATGCATGATGAGAAGTTAATAGTTACAAGACATGGAATCATTGATCCTTTTTGGGAGATAGACATAGCACATGGATGGAAAAACATTTTTAAACGTCATGCGAGGCCAAAATTTTGTAAATCTATCCCCAAAAGATTTCAGGTGAAAAAATGGAGCCTTAAAGATACAAGGGAAGTATTGAAACTTGGGGAAGACTACATTCTCCTAAAGAAGAGAGGGTGGAAGGGATTGGATGGCGATCCGAATGAACGGGGAAAGTACGGTAAATTTTCTTTTCCATTTTACTTTCCGCACATTTTCTTTCTTTCCTTTTTTATTTTATTTCTTGTCATTTTAATTTCCTTTTTAACAGCAATTGATCTGATGATGCTTGTTCTGTGAGAAAATTTTGTTGTTAGTTTTTTTTTTTTACAAGTGTTATGGTGTTTAAGTTTGGGGGAGACCCTGACCTTTGCACACTCTGTTTTCCTCACCTCTAGTATTGTATCTCTACTCACATTGAAGACAATGTGTGATTTAATTTTGGAGGTATGGAAAAACACATTGTTTGTTTGTGTCTGTCTGCTTGCTTTAATTTGTGTGTTTGTTTTGTAAAAAAAACAAAAAACTTGCTATGTTGTTGATTCAGCATGAGTTACACTGTTACTGTGGTTTGCAATTCATTGGTTTGTTTAACATCCTGAACATATCATGTCATTAGAAATCTGAGTCCTTTCACTCATTTTTTGGTTAGAGAGACTTCACATGTTTTGAGTTGATCATCATAAGCACACTAGCATAGAGTCTGTGAGGAATGAGATTTGAATTGAATTGTGTGTTATCTTGAGATTTGTTGGATGATTTGTGAATGAAATAACCTTGGCTTGAAATTTTTTTTTTTTTTTTTTTTTTTTTTTAAAAAAAAATCACCGAACCTCTTTCCTCGTTAAGCATTGAGCGTTCACGTAAAAAGACGTGAAATTCAAATTGATTGACTGTATGGCTAGTTTGGCTTCGTAACCTTTTTGACATGAGTAATTAAGCCCTTAAGGATGTTTTTGCATATCTTGACTTAAGCCTTGGTTGTTTTCATCTGATAGAATTCCCACGGATTTTGAGGTACACAACCTTTGAGTAAATTGAAGCCTCATGATTGTGTGTTAATCTCACTTTGCACTTATTGAAGCATGTGTTGTCTCAATTGCCCATTTATGAGTAAATTGATTTTGGATGTCCTAATGGTATGATTGTGGTGTTTATCTTGTTAAGAATGCTCATGAGTAAGGACCATGTGTTTCTGTGGTGATGTGCAAATTTAATTAACTCGCAAGCGCACGGGTCGTGTGCAGTAGAGATTGTGCAAGTGCGAGGTCGATCCACAGGGAATTGTGTGTGAAAATCAATTTCTATTAAAATTAATCCTATTTCAACCTAGTTCGGAAATTTGTGTGAATTCTGTCGTGCAAAAACGTAAACTAAATGGAAATAAATTTAACAAATGAATTAAAATACTAAGGTTTTCCAAATCCACCTCACCAAATCAAAGCATACATTCTCATATTTTCATTCATACAACTGACAAACAATTGATCCCTTTATATGTTCTATTATTTTTATAAACTAATTGAAACAAAAGATGCAATGTATCCGTTAGATGAAACACAACGAATATCTAACACTTTCACAATTTATAATCACAATTTTTGTCACATAATTGAATTGAAACGAACATACATTACATTAAAGGCCGAAATTGTACGAACAAAACATGAAAACATAAATCTAATCAATGGCGAGGCTTCATCTACTACCTTAGTTGAAGATTTAGCCTCTCATGATAACAAAATCATAAAGAAACCAAATTAACTTCATTAAAATTAAAGTACTTACAAAAGAATTGGAGTTCAAAGCTCCAAGAACCCAGAGAACATGAAAATTGACAAAGCATGGCACCCCCGGTGTATCTCCATCTATTTACAATAGAAAAGAATGATATTTATAAGCTAATTTTAGGGTTTCAGTGTTGCCAGGTTCACCGAGTGCGCTCGATCGCACTCGACCATGCACTTTCCAGTTTCGATGGGCTATAGTGTGATTGAACGTACTACCTGTGGAATTAGCCAACTCTTGTGAAACATGACTTTGTAGATCTTTGAGTTAGCTTTCCAATGACACCAAGATTGCTTAAATCCGAGCTCTACAACTCCAGATATGGCCTTTTTAGTGGGATTCGTCGGGTTCGAATCATCACCCAATCCAAATTTGCTGCCAATGCTCCCTGAGGTGTCTTAATCCCCAGAATTAATGGATTTTCCATTTAAAGGTGCATTTTTCCCTTTGCAACCTACAAAACACTAAAACACCAAAACTAACCAAAACATTAGAAAAGAATAAAGCTAAAGGCTTAGCAAAGGAAAATTAAGGGGTCCAAATATGCAATATTTGGCACTCATTAAATTCCCCCAAACTTACATTTTGCTAGTCCCTTAGCAAAACAAAATGAAAATCAAAATGAAAGCAAGAAACATAAGTCCGTTGTCGTGGGAGAGGTGATTGCATTTAGCATATGCAACAAGCCTTTTAAACCCTTAAGCATCCCTAGAGGATGAGTGAAGTCTCGTGAGGTTTTAACAGCAATGATACCCACAAACATTTTTAGCACTATGTCATTGACAAACACAAATTTTCACACAAACACATGGTTCTTATATCATGACCAGGTTTAACAAAGTGAACACCACAATCACGTCATCAAGTCAACCACAAATCATTCAAGACTTAGTAAGTGCAATGTGAGACTAGCATACAATCATGAGGCTTCAATTTTTTCTCAAAGTTGGGTGTACCTCAAAAGTCATAGGAATTCACTCAGATAAAAACAACCAAGGCTTAAATCAAGACATGCATTTTTTGTCTAGGTTGTGCAATGCTTGGCTACGAAACCAAACTACCCATACAATCAACCAAATTGAATTTCTCATCTTTTTACGCGAACACTCAATGCTTAGTGAGGCATGAGGTCCGGTTACTCAATGAGAAGCTGAAACTGGTTTTTTTTTTTTTTTTTTTTTTTTTTAATTTCAAGCCAAGGTTTCATCACACTTTGTCATACAAATCTCAAGATACACACTAATCAAGTAAAATCTTATACCTCACGGATTTTACGCTAATGTGCTTACGATAATCAACTAAAACATGTGAAGTCTCTCTAATCCACCAAATAAGTCAAAAGATTTAGATTTTTAATGACATGCAGTGTTCAAAAAGCTAAACACATCAATGACATGCAAACCACAGTTATGATGTAACTCATGCCCAATCAACAACATAGCAATATATATATATAAGAGATAAAAACAAAATAACAATAAACAAACAGATAGAGTGTTTGTCGCCCAAACTAAAATGACACATTGTCCCAATGTGGCAAGTGATAAAATACCGAGGGATGAGGAACTGGAGTATGCAAAGGCCAAGGCGTCCCCCAAACTTGAACACCAAAACACCTATCAACAAAACTAATTGCAATACTTTTTTTACAGAAACAGACATCAAAAGGTTAATTGCTGTTAGAAGTGAAAAAACAAAATAAAAAGAAGCAATGAAACGAAGAAAATGTGCAAAAACTAAAATGGGGAAGAAATTTTTACAGTGCTTACGATCATTTGGATGTCCAACCAATCCCTTCCACCATTTCTTTAGAATTTGATTCTCCTTTGGAAGGATGTTTCGCCATCTTATGTAGCCAACTTGCTTGCTTCGAAAAAATTTCTTAGGACGCTTATTCCTAGATTTGTGCCCTTGTGTGCATGATTCCTTGAAGTTCTCGACATAAGATGGCTCTTCAAGACATTGAAAAATGAAGCTTGTGGTTCATGTTGTGTTTCAAGAGGGATTGTGATGAAGGAGTGAGCTTCAGTATCATTGGACATATTTGGGGGCTCAATTCGCTCCCCGGTGCTCAACTTACTCCAAGTGCTCCTCTTTCTCTTCCCCCTTGTTATCAATGATGAAAAGCTCAGCTGTTGATGAAGATGTGTTAGGGAAGGATATCTCATTGGTTTCCCCATTCTCAGTCAGCATCTCAGGAGTGGGATCCAATAAGGCCTTGGCTTGCTCATGTATCATGTCAAGATCCAAATCAAATTCAAACTGAACAAAACACTCTTTTAAAGGATCCTTTAGACTTGGCTCCTTAAAAATCTTAACTTTGCTCAAGGAACTTATCAAGATCTAGATCACATTCAAATTGAGCAAAATGACCTTCCAACGGATCCTCCAGACTTGACTCACTAAACATCTCAGCTTGCTTGAGGAACTTGTCAAGATCCAAGTCACATCCAATTTGATCAAAATGCTCTCCCAACGGATCATCAAGACTTGGCTCATCAGAAGTCTCAGTATGCTCAAGTAGCTTGTCTAGGTCTAGGTCACCTCCAAATTGATCAAAGCGCTCTCCTAAAGGATCCTCAAGACTTGGCTCACAAAAAATCACCTCAACAGTTTCTTCATTCTCAGGTGTGGTTGTGGCTTGGACATGCTCATGATAGGAATTGCTGGAAGCATCCTCATCAATCATGTATTGCCCTCTCGCCATCTCCTGACTTTGAAGCTCTTCTTCGTCTTTTCATCCTCTATGCTCTCATTGTCCCAACATTGAATCATTGGGTCAAGTTGATGTTCAGATGTATGTTCATGCTCACTCTAGCCAATCCATTCTTCTACCCTTGCAGTAGCTTGAGTGTCGGCATCTATGAGAACTTGCCTGGATTGTGGCAGTTCTTGTATGCATTGGCTAGCTGTTTGCCTGAACGCCTCAAGTGTGTCTGCCAATGATAGTTCTTGTGGCATGGGACTCCTGGATTGGCCAGTTAGTTGCATGAATTCCTTGAGAGAGTCTTCCAACAAAGATTGATAATTGTATGATGAAGGATTGGAAGATGGATTATCGAACTGCAGATAATATGAATGGTGCAGTTCATAATCTTGGGGAGCAAAATTTCCCGTAGCTTGAGCTTGCCACGAGAAATCATAATGGTTGCTCCATTTTGGGTTATAAAAATTGGAGTGTGATTCAAACCCCGGGCTGGAGAAAGAAGTGTTCATTTGCTCATAAGAAAAATTGGAAAATTGCCCATAGGATGAACAATTTCCAATCTGATGGTGAGGATTGTAGCAATATGAACATGGTTCATGTGGTTTAAAAATGTAAGAGTAGTTAGTAGAGGCTGCTGTCCTACAATTAGGTGAAGCATTAAAATTATCTAATGGAAAATTCATACTTACCCTCACTCTTCAAACAAAACACACTTCCACATGAAACATTAACCAATTTTTTTTATTTTTTTTATTTTATTTTATTTTTCTGTTTTTTTGAAAAAATAAACACAAAAGACAAAATATAAACACAAAATTGAGAAAAAGAATTTACAAATTTTTTTTTTTACTTAGCTACTTCTAGTCTATTGCGGCTAATCTTTGCAAGTGCACTTGAGCGCAAGTGAAGTGCGATCGATTGTGCACGAGTGTGCTCAAGTGCAGGTGCAGTGCGATCGATCGCACAGGTAGGGATTAGTTTTCCCGACACTGCAACAGAAACACAAAAACAACCAACTTTTTTTTATTTTTTTTATTTTGGTTAGATAAAATCTCAAAAACAAAAACAAATAAAATTGCAAACAGAAAAGAAAACAAAAATCTACCTAAACTAGTAGAAAAATAAAATTAATTCAAACAAAAATCATTTTTCACAAATAGACAATTCCCTGACAACATCGCCAAAAACTTGATGTGCAAATTTAATTAACACACAAGCGCAAAAGTCGTGTGCAATACAGATTGTGCAAGTGCGAGGTCGATCCATAGGGAATTGTGTGTGAAAATCAATTTCAATTAAATTAATCCCATTTCAATCTAGTTCTGAAATTTGTGTGAATTCTGTCATGCGAAAACGTAAACTAAATGGAAATGAATTTAACAAATGAATTAAATACTAAGGTTTTCCGAATACACCTCACCAAATCAAAGCATACATTCTCATGTTTTCATTCATACAACTATCAAACAATTGATCCCTATATATGTTCTATTATTTTTATAAACCAATTGAAACATTCAATGAATCCATCCTTATTTATGAAAAACAATGCATATCCAATTTAGTTCAAAAAATCCAATGCATCCATGCTTTGCACAAAAGACAATGGATATCCAAAGTAAACCAAAAGATGCAATGTATCTGTTGGATGAAACACAACGAATATCCAATGCTTTCACAATTTATAAACACAATCAATCACAATTTTTGTCACATAATTGAATGGAAATGAACGGACATTACATTAAAGGTTGGAATTGTACGAACAAAACATGAAAACATAAATCTAATCAAGGGCAAGGCTTCCTCTTCAACCTTAGTTGAATATTTAGCCTCTCATGATAACAAAATCATAAAAAAAAAAAAAAAAAAAAAACTAAATTAACTTATTAAAATTAAAGTACTTACCAAAGAATTGGTGTTCAAAGCTCCAAGAACCTAGAAAACATGAAAATTGACAAAGCACGGTGCTCCCGGCCCATCTCCTTGTGTTTACAATATAAAAGAATGATATTTGTAAGCTAATTTTAGGATTTCAACGCTGCCAAGTCGGCCGAGTGCGATCGATCGCATTAGAGCATGCACTTTCCAGTTTCAATGGGTACGAGAGCGCTCGAGTGCACTACCTGTGGAATTAGCCAACTGTTGTGAAACATGACTTTGTAGATCTTTGAGTTATCTTTCCAATGACACCAAGATCGCTTCAATCCAAGCATGCACTTTCCAGTTTCGATGGGCACGAGTGCGCTCAATTGCACTATATGTGCGCTCGAGCACACTACCTGCAGAATTAGCCAACTCTTATGAAACATGACTTTATAGATCTTTGAGTTATCTTTCCAATGACACCAAGATCGCTTCAATCCGAGTTCCATAACTCTAGATATGGCCTTTTTAGTGAGACTCGTCAAGTGCGAATCATCACTCGATCCAAATTTGCTGCCAATGGTCCCTGAAGTGTCTTAAGCCCCATAATTAATGGATTTTCCCTTTAAAGGCACAGCTTTCCCTAAACAACCTACAAAACACTAAAACACCAAAACTAACCAAAACATCAAAAAATAATAAAACTAAAGGCCTAGCAAATGCAAATTAAGCGGTCCAAATATGTAATATTTGGAACTCATCATGTGGAAATTCCTGCGTGAAAATGACATAGTACTGAAAATGTTGGTGGGTATCATTGCTGCTATTTTAAAAGGCATCGCGAGACTTCACTAGTCCTCTAGGGATGCCTAGGGGTTTAAAAGGCATGCTAAATGCAATCATGTCTCCCACGAGAGCGGATATATGTTTCATGTATTGATTTTGTCTTTCATTTTGTTTAGCTAAGGGACTATCAAAATGTAAGTTTGGGGGTATTTGATGAGAGACAAATATTACATATTTGGACCCCTTAATTTGCATTTGCTAAGCCTTTACCTTCATTATTTTCTGATGCTTTGATTAGTTTTGGTGTCCTAGTGTTTTGTAGGTTGTTGAGAGAAAATTGTGGTCTTAATGTGAAAATTGCAAAGAAGCGTGAAAAAGTGGAATTCTGGAAATGGGATTGAGCGCATGGCACCGACGCTCGAGCGCACTCCTGCATACACCCAAGCAAGCAGTGCCCATGCGCTGCACCGCAGAAGAGTTGATATTTGCACGAGTGTGATCGAGAGCACGTAGTGCGCAATCAAGCGCACTCATCTGACTTGGTAGCGCTGAAACCCTAAATTTAGCTTATAAATACTATAGTTTTCTAGGGATACAGAGATGAAATCGCCCAAGGGTTGCCGTTCAGTGTAATTTTGAAGTTTTCTCCGCATTTGTAGCCCTGAATTCATTTCCCTTTGTAAGTTTTTAGTTTTCATGAATTCATTTATTAATTATATGATGTTTGTAGTCATGAGAGGCTAAATCTTTCAACTAAGGTTGAGGATGAAGCCTCATAGATGATTAGCAACAGTTAATTTTCATGTACATTGATATTTTCCATTGATAAGAATCGTATTTCTAATTGTTCTATTTCTATTTCAATTAATTGTTAATCACTTTTAATTGATTGCTTGTTTTATTTGTCATATATTGGATATCCATTGTCTTTTGTTCAACGGATACATCGGATCTTTTGGTTTACTTTGGATATCTCTTGTGATTTGTGCAAAGCATCAATACATTGGATGTTTTGAACTAAATCGGATATCCTTTGTGATTTGTACAAAGAATTGATACTTTGAATGTTTTGATACATTTGTTTTGCAAAAATATAACATACATAAAATGTGTCGTTTGAAACGTCGAAAAATATTGATGAACGTGAAAGTTGTTCCTATGAATTTGTGTAGGCTGATTTCAATACCTTAGTATTTTATCCATTATTTAATTTCATTTTCTTTCAATTCATGTTTGTTTTGTTTTCAAGTTAAAAAAAAATCACACAAATTTGGAACTAGGTTATAGAAAGATTGATTTAGATAGAAGTTTATTTACACAAACACAATTCCATGTGGATTCAACCTCGCACTTGCAAAAAGCTATATTGCGAATGAGTTGTGCACTTGCAAGTAAATTTAAAACTCGCAACATGTGCAAGTTCATTTTACACTGTTTCAAACTTAGCCTATCTTTTGTAAGTGATTAGACTTTAAAATTCAATTCATTGAGAAGATGGAGTTTATCTTTTTAAGCTTGCTAATGAATGAAAATCTTGATTTTGAGTGATACTTCAATTTTTTGATAACATGAACTTTTGCATAATGTTTGTGAGTAACATTTCTGTTAAACCCTTACGAGACTTCACTCATCCTACAAGGGATGCCTAGGGGTTTAAAAGGCTTGTTGCATACACTAAATGCAATCGTACATCTCACGAAAGATGGATTTATCTTTTTGTTTTTTGTTTTTAGTTTCATATTGCTAAGGAACTAGCAATATGTAAGTTTAGGGGTGTGATTTTTGCCCCTTAATTTACATTTGTAAATTTCTTAGTCTTGTCATTTTGTGCTGTTTTACTTCATTTTTGTATTTTCTCTGTTTTTATAGATTTTTGAAGAAAAAAAAGCATTTAAGGAAAAAGTTAGAAGTTTTGGATCAAGCACAAGCATCCAGGCGCAGTGTGATCGAGCACACTACACTTAGGCTCGAGCGCATCAGCGTTCGAGCGCCCAAGCCAAGGAGCGACCGCAGCATGTGCCTGTGCGAACAAGAAGCAGGCTCGAGCGCAGCAAAGGAACGATCGATCGCAAAAGTGCGCTAAAGCGCATCACTCTGGGATCGATCGCACTTGAGGGCCCAGCTGCTGCCAGATTCTTTTTCCACATTAGATTAGGTTTTCAGTCCCCCATTTAAACTAGGAGACTGACCTAAGACTTTACTAGGGTTTCTAGGGCTTCTAGGGTTTTCCTAAACCTATAAATAGACCTCTAGGCCCTCTAGGAAAAGGGGGACAATTTCAAAGAGGAGAATTTGGAGGCTAATTTCAGGAGTCATTTTCGGTTCTTTCTTTTCCCTTTATTTTAATTATGTGTAACTAACTCTTTAGTTAAGGGCTAGATTGAAGCCATAATCATGTCTTTGTAGGATTTCAATATTGGCGCCTTTGCTACAATCATATTTTGGTATATTTAAATTGGTTATTTTCTGGTTAATTGAATTCCTCATATGAATGTGCCTGATCAACATATGCGTGTGTTTGGATGTGTTATTTAAGTCAATTTGGATGACCGAGTCCTGAGCTTAATAAAGTGACAAAAGAATCTCATCACGGGTTCTTGGATTAATCAACATGGAAGACCGGGAGTATATACCCTTGCCCTAGGTTTCATGTGTTTGTCGATTTCCACATATCTATGCTTTCTTAAAGAACAACTTAGTAAACATCCATGCTAAATCCTTTGAGAAATAAAAGAATTAGAGTAGACACCCATGTCTAATTCGTTGCATAGGGAGATCCATAGCTTAAGGAGTATATACACCCATGCCCTTAGGTTGACAGGCATTAAATATACTAGTATGATTGGCGCATTGGCATATTGTTAACTTAATTAGTCTGATTAGTGGTGGATGTCGAACCCCTAACACTTTCATTTATCTTTATCTCCTTTCATTATATCAATTTCGTGACAAATTTGGTATTTTAATTTGGAAAAACTATGTTAAACAAAATCAACAATCCTCGTGGGAATAATCTCGTGGGTATTTGAATATTCACCTATTAATTTAGGTGGGCATTTGGCACAATAGACACTTCTTGCGAGCTTCACCCCCACCCTAGGGATGAGTCCTCTTCTGGTGGCCCTCCCTAGCGCCCCTGTTTCATGGGGATTTTCAACCGGTATGACCTAGATCTTGATAGGGTGAAGTCCCTACTGGAGTTCCGAGAGCAAAGCCTTGCAGTTAGCATAAGGGAAGTTCGCCAGTTCACCCTCAAGATCGCTTTGACGGATGAGTGAATTGCTGGGTTGGTGGACCAACTAGAGCGTGTTCGGGTGGACAACTTGCCCTACATTAACAACTTCAATGAAGGGACCTGCCTGTACACTGAGGTGGACGGGAAGCTGGAGAAGTATGAGTTGTTGTGAGCTAAGTGGAAGGCTAGGGCCTTAGGGAAATAGTATTTTAGCATTGTAATTTTGTTAAACTGTTAAGTCAGATCTTTTTTTTGTAATGCTTTGGTATTCCCGATTCATAAAAGTTATTTTCTTTTTCAACTCTCTTTTTGTTCTTATATGACTTCAATAACTGGGAGTAGTTGGCTTGACTATTGGTTCTATGGATAACTTTGGAGAAATAATGATGTCTAATTTCAATCCATCAGACCTATTGGCGGAATTTAGGGCAGACTTTGACTTTTCTGAGAATGGACTTAGAGAGGACTGAGGATGAAGTCCAATCCCTCTTTAGGACTTGGTTTGTAAAGAAACCAAGTGTCTAGTCTCTCTATCTGCCCGAGGTGAATTTTTTTTTCAAGGAATGGACTTAGAGAGGACCGAGGGTGAAATCTGACCCCTCTTTAGGACTTGGTTTGTAATGAAACGAGGTGTCCAATCTCTCTGTTTGCTTGAGGATGAGTTTGAATTTTTCTAAGAATGAACTTCGAGAGGACCGAGGGTGAAATTTGACCCCTCTTTAGGACTTGGTTTGTAAAGAATCCAAGTGGCTAGTCCCTCTGTCTGCCCAAGGATGAGTTTGAATTTTTTTCTAAGAATGGTGATGAGTGCCAAATATTGCATATTTGAGCCCCTTAATTTGCATTTGTTAATCACTTAGTTGTGTTTTAATCTAACATTTTGTTTTGGTTTTGTAATTTCAGTGGCTTGAAGGATGCTAAGGGAAAATAGTGGATTTAATGTGAGAAATACCTGTTTTTCGAAGAAAGCCACCAAGGAAGCAACACCCGTCCAGACAGCCAAAAGTCCCATCCGGACGGACTTGCGCTCAAGCACAAGTTCAAGCCGTTCGAGCGTACTCGGGTGCAGCACACCAAGAAGTGCCCGTTAGGCCGAGAGTGCACTCAAGCGCACTAATCAAGCACTTGAGTGCACACGGGAAAAAAAAGTCATTCTTCACAATGAAAGTCCCGTCCAGATGGCTAAAAAGTCCGTCCAAATGGACACATTAGATACTCAAATTTTCAAACTTCCGCCCAGTGCCGTTTTAGAAGAAAAAACCTAGAAATAGGGTTATAAAAAAAGTACGAAATTGGAGAAAAGGAGGAGGCTACAGAGGCTGCTTAGTATGAAATTTCAGAGTAGCACTCCCTTTAGTTTAGTTTTTTCCTTTATGCTTAGGTTTTATTTTCCATTGTCATGTGTAGCTAATTTCTCAACTAAGGTTGAGGATGAAGCTTCACCGATGAAGAGCAACCATATTTTCATGTAAGTTGATATTATCCGATTTTATGAGTACTAATATTTAAAAAGTTTTACTTCAATTCAATTAGTGGGATGATTCTTGGATATCTCTTGTGATTTGTTCCTTGGATACATTTGATGATTTGAGATAGTTTCATTTCAATGATTGCTTGGGGTTTTTATTTATCAAAACAATGAATATTCATTATGTTTCGTTCTACGGATATATTTGATGATTTGGTTTAAATTAGATATCTTTTGTGATTTACAGATACATTTGATGATTTAATTTAAACTGGATATCTTTTGTGATTTGTGCCAAGAATGGATTCATTGAATGATTTAATTAATTTTGAAGCATAGTAAAACATACATAAGATTTTTATTGTGAGAACTTTGGATATATATTGATGAAGATGAGAATATGTTGCTATGATTTGGTGGGTGTGGATTCCAAAACCTTCGTGCTTTATCTTTTGATTAATTTAACTTTGTTTAGTTTTTGTTTTCTTTTTATCAAAAAAACCACAAATTTTTCGGAACTAGGTTAAGATTTAATTGATTTATACATAATTGCTTTTCATAAACATAATTCCCTATGGGTTCGACCTCACACTTGCATCCCTATATTGTAAAACAATTCGTGTACTTGCGAGTACAATTAAAATTTCACAACAATGGACTGAGAAAGGATTGAGGGTGAAATACGACCCCTCTTTAGGACTTGGTTTGTAAAGAAACCAAGTGTGTAGTCTCTCTATCTGACCAAGGATGAGTTTGAGTTTTTCTAAAAATGGACTTAGAGAGGATCGAGGGTGAAATCTGACCCCTCTTTCGGACTTGGTTTGTAAAGAAAACAAGTGTCTAGTCTCTCTGTCTACCCGAGGATGAATTGTGACTCTTCCTTGACCATGGATACGAAGGAGATCGAAGTCTCACCGTGTTTTGGGGTTTCCTTCCTATTGCTTCTGGGTGTTCTTTCCTGCTTTTGTTGTTTCAGGGAGTTTTCCCTCCTCTATTTCTACAAAATGGAACTAGCATTGACTGTACGCCGCTCAATTGACTGGGGACACTCTGATGCTAAATTCAATATAGGAATATCCTTGACTGTTGCATTAGCAAAGTGTCCAATTTTATTCTGAAATTGAACATTTAACTAGGAATTGAATGGCAATATAATGAAAGATAAATAGTTCAAAAGCATCAATATAAAGAGAATAGTTTTATTGTTTCTCATTGATAGCACTTCTTCAAGTGCTCCGCATTCCAAGGTCTGGTATGGGTCTCCCGTCTTCATCTACAAGTAGTATGCCCCTTGTTGGTAACTCCGTATGACTCTATAAGGTCCTTCCCATGTTGGTCCTAGCTTGCCTTACGCCGTTTCTCTGGTGGCTATCGTGACTTTCTGGAGTACCTAGTCCCCTTGTTTGAACTCCTGATGCCTAACTTTCTTGTTGAAGTATTTGCCCATGTTGCGTTGGTAGGCGGTCATGGTGACTCTAGCCATAGCCCGCTTCTCTTGCACCAGATCTAGGTTCAGCCTCATGCCTTCATCATTTAACCTCGGGTTATAGTTATGGACTTGAAAACTAACAGACCCAACTTCAACTGGAATGATTGCCTCGGTTCCAAAGGTTAAGGCGAAATGGGGTCTCGCCAGTGGGTGTTCTCTTGGTAGTCCTATATGACCATAGCGCTTCTAGTAAAAGCTCTACCCAAGCTCCCTTTCTATCTTCTAGCTTCTTCTTCAGAGTCTTGTTGGTCACTTCCACCTGCCCATTTTCCTGAGGGTGTCCCCGTGAAGGGAAATAATTCCGAATGTGATTTTGATAAGCACCAAATGTTGCACATTCAAGGCCCTTAACTCATATATGTTAATTCCTTAAATGAAAGATGCAAGAATTCCATTGAAAATTAGGATAAAAGCACATTTTGGGAGCATCTTGAAGGCCTAGGATCGAGCACTCAGCATTTGGACTCGAGCCCACCTATGCTTGAGCGCCCCAGGACTTAGGCTCGAGCACACCAGTGCTAGAGTGCATATCAGCCTAAGCTCAAGCGGACGTCCCTTGGGCTTGAGCGCACACGATTTCCAGAATGTTGCAGGAGTCCTTTTACTGCTTGGATTAGGTTTTTAGTCTTCCACTTGGACTGTCAGACTGGCCTACACTTTTCCTAGGGTTTCATGGCTTTTTAGGGTTCTTCTAATCCCTATAAAGAGGCCTCTAAACATAGAAGAAATGCATCGACTGCCTAGAGCAAAAATTCAGCAAATAGGCATTGGAGCTTAGCAGAGTCATGAGTGGCTAAACCCCCTAGTGTGGTGTTGATGTAACCCTATCCAAGCACAATGGTTTGATTGTATTTAAATTTATAGATTTTCAATTTATGCATGTTGGATGTATTATTATGAGAATTGCTACAATTTGATTTTGTTCTTAATATTTAAATGCAATTGTTCTTAAATTCCAAAATTAATATTTGTGAAATTCTAATCTTATCTTAGAAAGTCTTTTACTTTATTGAACTCAAATCATTATTATTTTATGTGGTTATGGGAATGATGATTATACAACAGTTTTAACTGGCATATAATCATAAGGGTTAGATAGGCCATACCTAGGGAAGATGGGTCATACCACATCTTAGTAATTAAGTGGACAATCCATGCCAACCAAAGATGGGTTATACTTACTCTCTTGATTGTATGTATCCTATTAAAGAATTGGATAATCAATACCTAGGGAAGACGGGTCGTACCGCATCATATGGGTTAGGCAGACGATTCGTGCCAACTGAAGATGGATTATACTTATTCTTTAATAAGGTATTTTCTTGTTTATTTATAACGTGCATAGAATGAATTTTTTGATTACATATGATTAACCATTGTTGTGTAGATAGAGGTGAAGTCAATACCTATTGTGCCAAATACTACCTAAATTAATAGATAACATTTAGTACGTTTTACTTGCAAGTGCGCAAGATCAAATCATAGTATAGTGCAGCAAGTACGAGATCGATCCCACAAGGATTGTTGTTAATTAAAAAATATCAAGTTGTCACTAAATTGATATTATGAAAAAGAAATAAAAAGATATAAAAATAAAGTAAAGGTAAGGCTTTGATATCCACCACTAATTTTGCTCAACTAATATAACAATATGCTAATGATCCAATCATATTATGAATACCTAATGTTTGCCAACCTAAGGGCATGGGTATATACTCCTTAAGCTATTGATTTCCCTTAGCCACGAGTTAGGTGTGGGTGTATACTCTAACTCTTTTCTTTCTCAAAGGATGTAGCATGGGTATATACTAAGTTGTTTTTTAAGAAAGCATAAATCTATGGAAACTGACAAACACACGAAACCTAGGGCATGGGTGTATACTCCCAGTTTTTCATGTTGATTAACCCAAGAATCCGGTGTGGATTTCTTTTGTTACACTTATTAAACCCAGGACTCGGTCATCCAAATTGATTTAATTAACTAATTCATACCACGTCCATATAATGGCCAATCACATACATATAAGCAATTAAAGAAAACAGGAGTTAATCAAGTTAAGCATCAAAATATGATTATCACAAAGGCGCCAATATTGAAATATTAAATAAACATAATTAGGGCTTCAATCTAGCCCTCGTTAAGAGTTAGTTACACATAATTAAAACAAAACTAAAAAGAAAAGGGAAAGAAAGAACCAAAAATCGCTCCTAGAAGTAGCCTCCAATTCCTCTCCCCAAAGTTGTCTCCTTGAAATTGTGTATTGAATTGTGATGCGTAGAGGTCTATTTATAGGGCTTAGGAGAGTCCTAGAAGCTCTTGTAATCCTAGGAAATTCAGAGATTTAGGTCCTAGTCCAATTAGGATAAAGAAAACCTAAGTCTAAATCGGAATAGGATTCGTCCGGAATTGTGTTCCTAACTTGCGGGGTGATTTTGGCATTGCAGCACTCCGAATTAGGAAAATTTTATTTCACAATGATTTGTAGCATTTTGAGTTAGCTTTCCAATTCTGCTTGAATCACCTCAATCAAATATTTTATCTGAAAGTTGTGGTCAAAATACCTAGATGTGTGCATAATCCAAATTTGAATCCAATCCGATTTTAACTCCCATTTGAGAAATTTCGATTTAATCATTTCCTTGATTTGATTAAACTTAACTTCATTAACTTTAATCATATCTTCTAGGTCTTCCCAATTTGCCCTTGGAAATTTTCCGAAAACGCTTTCTTTTCTTCCAAAAACCTATAAAACAAAGAAAATACAAAAAGGAAATAAAATAGCACAAACTAACAAAACTAAGGAATTAACAAATATAAATTAAGGGGCTAAAATACATATATTTTAGCACTTATCACACCCCCAAACTTACATATTGCTAGTCCCTTAGGAATACGAAACTAAAAACAAAATGAAAAACAAAAAACAAAAAGATAAATTCATCTTTCGTGGGATGTATGATTGCATTTAACGTATGCAACAAGCCTTTTAAACCTCTAGGCATTCCCTAGAGGACCAGTAAAGTCTCGTGAAGGTTTTCCAAGAATGTTACCCACAAACATTATGCACAAATTCATGCTATCCAAAACTCAAGTGTCACTCAAAACTATGATTTTCATTCATTAACAAGCTTAAAAAGATAAATCCATCTTCTCAATGAATTGAAATTTTAAAGTCTAATTACTTACAAAAGATAGGCTAAGGTATCACTAGTTCGAAATAGTGTAAAGTGAATTAGCACATAAATATGAAGGTTCCAATTATTTCCAATGTGCAATGTCTCAATATCTCAAAGTTCACTGAAATCCCCATTAGAATGAATAACTATGGCATAACTTTTCCTTTTTTTTTTCTGTTTTTTTTTTTTTTGGTCAGGCTGTGCAATGTTTGGTTCCCTTAAGCTTCCTAATTGACGCATGTAGTGAGTGTTAGGCCAATGACTCCCAAACCAGGTGGTTTTAGGGCATTAGGTGTAAAATACCCCTAAGGACTTACTAACTTGAGTCAAAAAGGCTACGAAACCAACTTAACAATGACATTAACCAAATCAAAATTCTTCATATTTTTACGTGAACACTCAATGCTTTGAGGCAAGAGGTCCAGTTACTTAGTGAAAAGCTTATCAATGATCATCATTTTTTTTTCTATACTCTTTCTCTTTCTCTCTCTCTCTCTCTCTCTCTCTCTCTCTCTATATATATATATATATATATATATGCCAAAGTATCCATCTAATAAGTCATCCAGTTTCACCCAAGACATAAAAACACACACATCAGACTTTCATGTCATACCCCACAAATTATGTACTAATGTGCTTGTGCAGATCAGATCAAACATGTGAATTCTCAACTGCCAAAAGCAAGAAACCAAACTGAAAAATCCTTTCATTAGATCATGTGTTCAAAATTTTAAGCTCACCAATGAGAATCAAATCACAATTTTTAAGATCAACCAAAATTTTAAGACAACGTGAACACGCATATTTTTTTCTTTTTAAAAAATGGGACAAAGTGTGTGCAAAGTGTCTCCCATACCCCCAAACTTAAATTACACATTGTCCCCAATGTGTGTATAACATGGAAAGATCTTACTCGGGAGATGGATGAAACTGTCTGGACTAGAATGGCTCATAGCATATCCCCAAACTTGAATTGAAGCACACTTGTCCCTGCAAAACAAAACACTATAGTAACAAAGGAAACAAAAACAAAATAAAAATAACCAATAGAAAAATAAAACAAACATGAAATAAAAAGGATATGCTATGGGATGCCTCCCATGAGTGCTAAGTTTAACGTCTTCAGCCAGACTGTGGCACTTCAAACTTGAAGCACCAATCTTTCCTTCTCTTGCACCAAAGGGAATGAATTTTTTCTATTGCAAGGTGATTCCAATTGTCTATAGATCGGGGAGGACCACTTTGAGTTTTCTCCAACAGTTTCTCATCTGGAAGGGAATCATGAACTAGATAATACTTAGGGAATTCATCTATCTTGATGTCCTCAATTTGCTCATCACATAACCCCAGCAGACTTCTCTCTAGGATTCTTGGTAATTTGGGAATAGGAGCTGATGTTGAAGAAGTCTCAGTGCTCTCTTCCTTTTCCCGATCTAGCTCCTCTAGAACCTCAATTTGCTCATCGTCTTCTTCCACCTTGTTGTTCTCAGGAGTGGAATCCAATAAGGCCTCAGTTTGCTTACGTACCATGTCAAGGTCCAAATCAAATTCATATTGAGCAAAGTGCTATTCCAATGGATCCTTCAGACTTGGCTCACTAAACATCTTAGCTTGCTTGAGGAACTTGTCATGATCCAGATTGTATTCAAATTGATCAAAACGCTCATTCAATGGATCCTCAAGACTTGGCTCATTAGAAGTCTCAACATACTTAAGTAGGTTGTCCAGGTCTAGGTTACCTCCAAATTCATCAAAGCACTCTCCCAAAGGATCCTCAAGACTTGGCTCATTAGAAGTTTCAGCATGCTCAAGTAGCTTGTCTACATGTAGGTCACCTCCAAATTGATCAAAACGCTCTCCCATCAGATCCCCGAGACTTGGCTCACAAAAACATTTCCTCACCAGTTTCTTCATTCCCAGGTGTGGTGGTTTTTTGCTCATAATAATAAGTGCACACTTCTTTCATGTATTGTCCATGAGGAGTGGTCACCGATTGACTTTGGCACTCTTCTTCTTCTTGGTATTGTTGAGGCCAATCGATTGGAGATGGCTCCTTTTCATGATAATGTCGAGACCAATTGATGAGAGATGTCTCCTGATCTGCAATTGAAAACATGGGACAAGTCTTAGTGGTGTGGTCAATATAGGAACATATGGCACATACCTCGACTTATGTAACTTGTTGAACAGGAGCACTGCTATGACTAGTCATAGCTTTCATGAGCATGTCCAGCTTTTTCTCCATGGCAGCCATTTGAGCCTGACTTCCACCATTGGTGCTCTCTTCATGTATTCCTTTTCCTTTGAATCGTTGTCTCCCTTTAGATGTGAATTGTTGAGAGTGCTCACTCAATGTCTCGAAAAGCTCTATGGCTTCTTCACTGCTTTTCTCCATCAACATGCTACCACAAGCTAAATCTAGAAGACTCTTGTTAGGATCATTTCAACTCATAGAATGTCAGTACCTAATCATCTTGAGATATATTGTGATGAGGGCATCTGAGAAGTAGTTCTTTAAAGTGTTCCCATGCCTCGAAGAAAGGGTCTCCATCTTTTTTATGGAAAGTCAGAATTTCCCTTCTCAATTGCCTTGTCTTGTGGACTAGGAAAAACTTCTTTAAGAACTTTGTGGCCATCTCATCCCAAGTATGAGTAGAACCTGCGGAAAAAGAATTGTACCATCTCTTAGCATTATCTTTTAAAGAAAACGGAAAGAGGATTAACTTGATTTGTTCTGGAGTTAGACCCTGAACATTTTGAGTCCTGCAGAGATCACAGAATTCTCGAATATGCCAATATGGGCTCTCTGTATGTGTGCCTTTATAGTGTGGACTCATATTGAGCAGCCGAGATAATTCATAACTGCTCTGCATAATCGATTGGAAATTAATGCATGATGGCTGGTTGAGGATCTAGGGATTGAATGAATTTTTCATAGGTCTTCGCACTAGACGTGTATTGTTTCTCAACATGATTAAAACAAAAAGAAAATTAAATAAAAAACAAAAATAAAAACAAAAATAAAATAAATAAATCAGATCTGTAATTAAAACAATTTCTGTGATACTGTCCGGATGTGCGATCAATCGCACCATGAGGTGCGCTCGATCCCCATGGAATGGGCGCTCGAGCGCAACTCCGGAGGTAGATCAGTAACTGCGAAAAAATAGAAACTAAATAAAAAAACTAAGGGAAAAAAATTCCAAACAAAATCAAACAATCACCGGCATCGGCGCCAAAAACTTGTTGTGCCAAATACTATATAAATTAATAGATAATATTTTGTACGTTTTATCACAAGTGCACAAGATCAAACGATAGTATAGTTCAGCAAGTCTGAGATCGATCCCACGAGGATTGTTGATTTTATTTAGAATTGATTAAAAAATATCAAGTTGTCACTAAATTGATATTATGAAAAAGAAATAAAAAGATACAAAGATAAAGTAAAGGTAAGGCTTTGATATCCATGACTAATTATGCTCAACTAATATAACAATATGCTAATGATCCAATCATATTATGAACACGTAATGTTTGCCAACCAAAGGGCATGTGTGTATACTCCTTAAGCTATTGATTTCCCTAAGCAACGAGTTAGGCATGAGTGTATACTCTAACTCTTTCTTTCTCAAAGGATTTAGCATGGGTGTATACTAAGTTGTTCTTTAAGAAAGCATTAATCTATGGAAATTGACAAACACACGAAACCTAGGGCATGAGTGTATACTCCCGGTTTTCTATGTTGATTAACCCAAGAATCTGGTGTGGATTTCTTTTGTTATTCTTATTCAACCCAGGAGTCGGTCATCCAAATTGATTTAATTAACTAATTCATACCCCATGCATATAATGGCCAATCACATACATATGAAGAATTCAAGAAAACAGGAATTAATCAAGTTAAGCATCACAATATGATTATCACAAAGTCACCAATATTGAAATATTAAATAAACATAATTATGGTTTCAATCTAGCCCTCCTTAAGAGTCTGTTACACATAATTAAAATAAAACTAAAAAAAAAAAAAAGAAAAGAAAGAAACAAAAATCACTCCTAGAAGTAGCCTCTAATTCCTCTCCCCAAAATTGTCTCCTTGAAATTGTGTATTAAAATCTGAGGCTTAGAGGTCTATTTATAGGGCTTAGGAGAGTCCTAGAAGCCCTAGTAATCCTAGGAAATTTGGAGATTTAAATCCTAGTCCAATTAGGATAAAGAAAACCTAAGTCCAAATCGGAATAGGATTCGTCCAAAATTGTGTTCCTATCTTGTGAGGTGATTTTGGCATTGTAGCAGTCCAAATTAGGAAAATTATATTTCACAATTATTTGTATAATTTTGAGTAAGATTTCCAATGCCACTTTAATCACCTCAATCAGATATTTGAACTGAAAGTTATGATCAAAATACCAAGACATGTGCAGAATCCAAATTTGAATCCAATTCGATTGTGAGTCCAATTTGAGAAATTCCGATTTAATCCTCTCCTTGATTTGATTAAACTTAACTTTGTTAAGCTTAATCATATCTTCTCGGTCTTCCCAATTTGCCCTTTAAGCTTGGAAATTTTCCGAAAACGCATTCTTTTCTTCCAAAAACCTATAAAACAAAGAAAATACAAAAAGGAAATAAAATAGCACAAACTAACAAAACTAAGGAATTAACAAATATAAATTGAGGGGCTAAAATACATATATTTTAGCACTTATCAATACCCTACACTCTCTCTTATATTTAAATTCTCTTTTATTTTCATGCACTTTAGTTATAAAATCAAATCAATCATCTTTTAAATTAAGTTACTTTTGATCTCGGAAACTTGATAACACCAACACAATCCTTGAGATTCGACACCCTCTCTATAGCCTTATCCTACAAGGATTTGTCATATTGCGAGTGGTATTTTATTATTGATATATTTTGGTAAACAAAAAGATCACATCAATTTTTGGCGCCGTTGTCGAGGATTGCAAACAGTTTCATTATTAAGTTTTTAAGATTAAATCTAGCTTAACCGTTTTTATTTTGTTTTCTTTAGATTTCTGATCTTATTTTTAGTTTAGTTTAGTTTTTTTTTTTTTTTTTGCTCTCAGGTCCGGACCTGCGCAGACCCCTAGCACTCCTGTGCTCAAGCCTATCATCAGCAGTGCGCTCGAGCACACCCTGAAGTGCAATCGAGTGCACCTACGCATTCTGCGAGAATCTAGCACTACCCGCGAGCGCAGCGCACCTACGCCCCTTCTCGGTTGGCAGTACACTCTAGCACTCCTGAAGTGCAATCAAGCACACCAGCATTAGTGTGCCAGATTCCAGCAGCTGCTGCATCCACATTCCGACACTCCTACAGGTCGTTTGTGAGCTTTAATTCTCTTACTTAGTTTTTATTTTCTGTTTTTAGTTTTATTTTTATTTTTTTCCTTTTAGTTTATGTTGGGTCGTCGTTCATTATCTTTGCCTTTAATTGCTTGTGACGCCAACATTGAACACACTATTTGATAACTTAGAGCTGAAAGGAATTCTAATTCGCTAGAAGAGCGTACCATTGAGACCATAGGTGACCCTATAGCTTTGAGAGATCACTATCCCCTACCACATCCAATTCTCCCTCATGCCTCAGCCTGCCGGACATTACAACGGCCCACTATGAGATTAAGCCAAGCACCATTCAAAGTCTACCATTTAAAGCACCATTCATTGGAAGACACATTTAAAGCATTCATGCAAGAGATGAAGAAAACCAACATGCTCAGCTCCCAAACCATACAAGAGGTGAAGAATTCCACTATGGTCAATAGCCAAACCATACAAGAACTTAAGAATTCCACTATGGAGATGAAAGGTCTCACCATGGCCAACACTCAAGCAATTGCGAAGTTAGAAGGGCAAATTGGTCATCTAGTTGCTGAATTCAACAGAACAGAGGAAGAAGAGCGTCAAAGTCAGCTGATGGCTAGAGGGCACTACATGATTGATGAGGAAGATGCTAGAAATTCTTGTCATGAGCATGTCCAAGCCACCACCACACTAGGGAGTAAGGAAATTGTTGATAATCATGAGGAGGAAGAAAAAGAGGAGCAAGTTGAGCCCCCAACAAATCCAGGTTTGTCCAATGACAAGGAAGTGAGTATTGAAGCTCCTTCCTTCATCATTGTCCCTTCTGAGACACATCATGAACCCAAAGCGCTCCTCAATGTCTCGAAGAGCCATCTTATGTCAAGATACTTAAGGACTTATGCATACAAGCGCACAAATATAGGAACCGTTTTCGTAAGAAGATCCTTCGAAGCAAGCAAGTGGGCTACCTAAGATGGCGAAAAATCCTTCCAGAATGCTATGAAGTTTTAAAAAAGAAAGGGTAGAAGGGATTAGTTGAACATCCGAATGATCGGGGAAAGCATTGTAATTTTCTTTTTTATTTTCCGCACTTCATTTCTGAGTTCTTTTTCCTTTTTCATTTTATTTCTTGTCATTTTATTTTTGTTTCTAACAGCAATTAATCTTATGATGCTTATTTCTATGAGAAAATATTGCTATAAGTTTTTGACAGGTGTGCTTGTGTTTAAGTTTGGGGGACGTCCTGGCCTTTTCCACACTCAAATGTTTCCTTACTTCTGGTAATGTATTTATATACCACACTCAAATGCATCACAGTTTAATTAAATCATCTAATGTATGCATCCATTATACAAATCACAAAAGATATCTGGATTGAACCAAATCATCAATTGTATCCGTCAGACAAATCACAAATAGATATCCAATTTTAGTTTAATAAAGATCCAAGCAAACAGTTAAATGAAACTCTCCTAAATCATCATATATATCCGGGAATCACAATAGATATCTAAGAGTAATTTCAATAATTGAATTAAAGCAAAACAATTGAAACCTTAAAAATCCATAAAATCAGATAATATTGACTTACTTGAAAGTGTGTTGTTCTTCAACGGTTGGGCTTCATCCTCAACCTTAGTTGAGAATTTAGCTCCACATAATTATTGAAAATAAAACCTAAACCTAAAACTAAACTAAAAGGGAGAAAAATGGTTGAAATTCAGACTTGGACTCCCCGCCCTCGTTTCTTGAGGGTTAGCTGTCATTTTATAGGGGTCTCTAGGGTTAAAAACCCTAAAAACGGTGCTAGGGCATACCTGGCAGACGAGTGCGCTTGAGCGCATGGCCAATGCGCTTGATCGCACTTAGGCATGTAAGTCTTCTCCTACGGCGCAGCACTTGGGCACTTTTTCCAACTTTCTTCCAAACTACGTATTTTTCACTTTAAAGGCACAATTTTCCCTTAGCCACCTCCAAAACACTAAGACACCAAAACTAACACAAACATTAGAGAATAATAAAGTTAGAGGCTTAGCAAGTGAAAATTAAGGGGCCTAAATATGCAATATTTGGCACTCATCACTTATGATGTCTCAATTGTCCATTTATGAGTGATTCGATTTTGGTTGTCCTATGATTTTGAATATGGAGTTCATCCTTTAAGTTTTCTCATGAATAAGAATCAATGTTTGTATGAAACTTCATTCTTTTCACTAACATAGTACATACAATGTTTGTGGGTATCATTTCTATTAAACCCTCACGAGACTTCACTCGTCCACTAGGGATGCCTAGGGGTTTAAAAGGCTTGTTGCATATACTAAATGCAATCGTCTCTCCCATGAAAGAGGATTTATGTTTCTTGTTTTCATTTTATTTTTAGTTTTGTATTGCTAAGGGACTAGCAATATGTAAGTTTGGGGGTGTTTGATGAGTGCCAAATGTTACATATTTTAGCCCCTTAATTTTCATATGTTAATTCCTTAGCATTATTATTTGTTCGATGTTGTTTTATTTTAGTGTTTTCAGGTTCCAAAGGAAAAATGCAACTAATTCCATTAATTATGGGGCTTAAGACGCTTCAGAGAGCATTGGCAGCAAATTTGGATCAAGCGATGATTCGCACCTAACGAGTCCTACTAAAAAGGCTATATCTAGAGTTTCAGAACTCGGATTGGAATGATCTTTGCAACATTGGAAAGCTAACTCAAAGATATACAAATTCATGTTTCATGAGAGTTTTTTAATTCCGATGTTTACTACGTCAAAAGAGCCTCCGTTCGTAGGCTATTCACAAGCCATCCGAACAGTGAAGTCCCCGTCCGAACAGAGGGAAGGCCCATCCGGACGGCGGTGCGCTCGAGCGCACGCTATTGTGAATTTTAATGTTACTCGCAAGTGCACGAGTCGTTTGCAATATAGCTTTTGCAAGTGCGAGGTCGAATCCATAGGGAATTGTGTTGTGAAAGTTAATTTCTATCTAAACTAATTCTATTGTAAACTAGTTCCGAATTTTGAATTGTGTTATGCAAAAAATATAAACTAAACTAAAAACTGAAATGTAATCAAATGATAAAAGACTAAGGTTTCAGAATTCACTTCACCAAATCAAAGCACACATTCTCATGTTTTGTTCATACATCTGACAAGCAATTAAACCCTATGCATGTTCTATTGTTTTTATAGAATTAACCTATTGAAACATTTGATGAATCCATCCTTATTATAAATCACAACAAATATCCAATTGAGACCAAAACATTCAATGGATCCGTTTGAATAACGAAAAACAATGGATATCCAATATCAATCAAATGATTCGATGCTTCTATTGGATGAAACACATCGAATATCCAACATTTTCACAATATATAGACAACAATCAATCACAACTTTCTCACATAATTGAATTGAAATGAGCATACATTACATTAAAGGTCGGAATAGTACAAACAAAACATAAAAATATGCAAACAAATCAATGGTGATGCTCCATCTTCAACCTTAGTTGAAGATTCTAGCCTCTCATGACTACAACAAGTATAGAAACACTAATTGCATTCATGGAAATAAAGAAACTTACAAAGGAAGATCGTTTCAGAGCTACAAAATGTCAGAAAGTCAAAAATTACACTGAACAGCGCCCCTTGGGCGGCTTCCCCCCGAGAAAACTATGATATTTATAAGCTAATTTAGGGTTTCAGAGTTTTTTAGGGCAAACGAGTGCACTCGAGCATACCCTAGGTGTGCTCTAACGCACTCGTGCAACTTTAAGCTCTTCTGCAGCGCAACGCATGGGCGTTGCTTGCTTGGGCATATGCGGGAGTGCGCTCGAGCGTTCCCTTTTTGCGCTTGAGCATAGATGAGATCAAGCGTGGGTGCCATGCGCTTGATCCAGCTTCCAGAATTCCACTTTTTCCCATTCTTTTGCAATTTTCACATAAAGACCACATTTTTCTCTCAATGACCTACAAAACACTAAGACACCAAAACTAACCAAAACATCAGAAAATAATAATGCTAAAGGCTTAGTAAATGTAATCAAGGGGTCCAAATATACAATATTTGGCACTCATCAAATACCTCCAAACTTACATTTTGCTAGTCCCTTAGCAAAACAAAATGAAAGCAATCAACATAAATCCGCTGTCATGGGAGAGACAATTGCATTTAGCATATGCAACAAGCATTTTAAACCCCTAGGCATCCCTAGAGGACGAGTGAAGTCTCGTGAGAGTTTAACAGCAATGATACCCACAAAGAATTTTTTTAAACACTATGTTATTGACAAACATGAACTTCCACACAAACACAAGGTTTTTACCTCATAAGCAAGTTTAACAAACTGTACACCACAATCACTTCATCAGGACATCCAAAATCACTTCACTCATAGATGGAAATTTGAGACAACACATGCTCCAATAAGTGCAAAGTGAGATTAACATACAGTCATGAGGCTTCAATTTTTCTCAAAGTTTTGTGTACCTCAAAATTCATAGGAATTCTTTCAGATGAAAACAACCAAGGCTAATCAAGATATGCATTTTAAAAGAAAAAATTTGTGTAGGCTATGTAATGCTCGGCTCGCTTAAGCTTTCTAATTGACCTATGTAAAGAGTGTTGGGCTAGTGACTCCCAAACCAGATGGTTTTAGAGCACTAAATGTAAAAACATTCATAAGGGCTTAATGACTCAAATCAAAAAGGCTACGAAGCCAGGCTAGCCATACAAACAACCAACTTGAATTTCACATCTTTTTATGCGAACACTCAATGCATAATGAGGCAAGAGGTTCGGTTACTCAATGGGAAACTCAAAATGATTTTTTTTTTTATTATTATCTATTTCCAAGCCAAGGTTTCATCAAAAATTCATCCTACAAATCTCAAAATACACACAATCCAATTCAAATCTCATACCTCACAGATCCTATGCTAATGTGCTTGTGATAATCAACTCAAACATGTCAAATCTCTCTAATCCAAAAATGAGTCAAAAGACTCTGATTCCTAATGACATGATGTGTTCAAGATGTTAAACAAGCCCATGAAATGTGATAAGTGCTAGATATTCCATATTTGAACCCCTTTATTTACATTAGTTAATCCTTTAGTTGTGTCGTTATTTAATGTTTTATGTTAGTTTTGTGTTTTTAGTATTTTGTAGGTCATTGAAGAAAAACTACAGTTTAAAGGGAAAAATGCAAATTTTAGAAGAAAGCATACTTTGAAAAGACCTAGATGAGGTGGTTAAGTTTAACCAAATCCAAGAAAAGGTTAAATTGGATTAAAGTTCAGATTGGATAAAATTTCGGATTGGATTCAAATTCAGATTTTGCACATGTCTCAATATTTTGACCATAACCTTCCGTTTAAATATCGGCTTGAAGTGATTCAAGCGGCATTGGAAAGCTAACTCAATATACTACAATTCGTTATGAAATAGAATTTTCCTAATTTAGATGGTTACTATGCCAAAATCGTCCCGCAATAAAAGGACACAAACTTGGACGAATCCTATTCCGATTTCAGACTTCTATTTTGACTGAGAAATAGACCTCCGAATTATCTAGGTTTAATAGGGCTTCTAGGACTTCTCTAAGCCTATAAATAGACCTCTTTGCATTCAAGAAAAGATAGAATTCCAGATAGCAAAATTCTACAGTTTTTCTCTTTTTAGTTTAGGTTTTCTTTAGATTTAGGTTTTATTTTTATGTGGAGCTAAATTCCTAACTAAGGTTGGGGATGAAGCCCCACTGATGAAAAGTATCAATATTTTCATGTAAGTCTTTATTTATCTGATTTTATTGGGTTTAATATTTTAATTGTTTTACTTCTTTTCAATATGTGGCATGATTCTTTGATATCTTGTTGTGATTCAAAGATAAACTCGATGATTTAAGATAATTTCACAAAATTGATTGCTTGATTTTGTTTGCCTAAATAATTGGATATCCCTTGCGATTTGTTCTACGGATACATTTGGTATTTCAATTAAGATTGGATATCTTTTGTGATTTACAGATATATCTAATGATTTAACTGATATTGGATTCCTTTTGTGATTTGTGCATTGAATGGATACATGTGATGATTTTGATTAATTGTTGAAGCATAGTAAAACATAGCTAAAATTTTAATTGTGAGAACTTCAGATTAATATTGATAAACATGGAAGTATATTATTATGATTCGATGAGTGTGAATTCTCAAACCTTAGTCTTTTATCTCTTACTTGCGAGTTAAATAAATTTGCACAACAAAATGCAAACCATTGTCACAGTGTAACTCATGCATAATCAACAACATAGCAATTTTTTTTTTTTTTTTAAACAAACCAAACAGACAAAATAAAACAAACAAACAAAAAGACAATGTGTTTTTCCACACCCCCAAACTTAAATGACACATTGTCCCCAATGTGGCAAGAGATACAATACCGTGGGATGACGAAACCGGAGTGTGCAAAGGCCAGAGCGTCCCCCAAACTTGAACATCAAAACTCCTGTCAAAAACTTACAGCAATTTTGTCTCACATAAATAGGCATCATAAGATTAATGGCTGTTAGAAACAAAAATAAAATGACATGAAATAAAATGTCAAAAGGAAAAGAACTCAAAAATCAAGTGCGGAAAATTTAAAAAAAAAATTAAAAAAATAAAATAAAAAATACCTCACTTTCCCCAATCATTTAGGTGTCCAACCAATCCCTTCCACCCTTTCTTCTTCAAAATTTAATGACCCTCTGGAAGGATGTTTCGCCATCTCAAATAGTCTAGTTGCTTGCTCCGAAGGATAATCTTAGGGACATGGTTCTTAGATTTATAATCTTGTGTGCCTTGCTCAAGAAACTTGTCAAGGTCTAGGTCACATCCAAATTGAGCAAAGCACTCTCCCAAAGGGTTCTCAAGATTTGGCTCATTAATAGTCTCATCAACAACTTCCTCACTCCCATGTGTGGTGGTGGCTTGGACATGCTCACGATAAGAATTGCTGGTGGCGTCCTCATCAATCATGTATTGCCCTCTCGCCATCTCCCAACTTTGAAGCTCCTCTTCCTCGATTTTGTTTAATTCTTCAACTAGATGATCAACCTGTCCTTCCATCCTTACAATTTCTTGAGTGTTGACCATGGTGGCATCCTTGAGTTCTTGAACGGCTTGGTTATAGACCATGGTTGATCTTTGAGTGTGTCTTCCAACAGTAATTCTAACTATGGCATTTGAACGGTGGATTGACCAATTAGTTGCTTGAAGGAGTTGAGAGAGTCTTCCAACAAGGCGTTATAGTCGTAGGATGAAGGATGGGAAGATTGGTTGTCGAACTGCAGATATTCAGGATGGTGTAGTTCATCGACTTGGGGAGCATAATTTCTCATAGCATGAGCTTGCCAGAAAAATTAGAATGGTTGCTCCAGTCTGGGGTGTAGAAATAGGAATTTGATTTAGACCCCAGACTGGAGAAATTTGTGTTCATCTATCTTGTGCAAATTTTATTAACTTGCAAGTGCACGAATTGTTTGCAAAACCATTCATTCATTGCACAAATCACAAAAAGAATCCAATATCAATTAAATCAACATATGTATTCGTAAATCACAAAACATATCCAATTTTAATTAAAACACTTAATGTATCCATAGAACAAATCACAATGGATATCCAATTTTTAAGTAAATAAAATCAAGCAATCAATTGTATTGAATTATCTCAAGTCATCAAGTGTATTCTTGAATCACAAAAGATATCCAAGAATCATTCAATCCAATTGAAAAGAAGTAAAACAATTGAAATATAAAACGCAATAAAATCGGATAAATAAAAATTTACATAAAAATCATGTTGTTCTTCATCGGTGAGGCTTCATCTACAACCTTAGTTGAGAATTTAGCTTCACATAAAAATAAAACTTAAACCTAAACCTAAACTAAACTAAGAGAAAAACTGTGGAATTTTGTTCTCTGGGATTGTTTCTTTCTTGAATGCAAAGAGGTATATTTACAGCACTTAGAAGAGTCCTAGAAGCCCTAGTAATCTAAGGAAATTCAGAGGTCTGTCTCCCAGTCAAATCAGGAAGCAATTGGAGTTCAAATCAGAATAAGATTCGTCCAAATTTGCGTTCTTATATTGCAGGACGATTTTGGCATAGACAACGTCTGAATTAGGAAAATCCTATTTCACAATAAATTGTAGCATTATGCGTTAGCTTTCCAATGCCGCTAGTTTCACTTTCATCCAATACTTGAACAGAAAGTTATAGTCAAAATACTGAGACATGTACAAAATCTGAATTTGAATCCAATTCGATTTTTACTCCAATTAGAGAAATTCCGATTTAATCATTTCCTTGATTTGGTTAAACTTAACCATATCATCTAGGCCTTCTCAAAGTATGTTTTCTTCCAAGCTTTGCAATTTTCCCTATAAAGCTGCAATTTCTCTTCAACAACCTACAAAACATTAAAAACACAAAACTAAAACAAAACATTAGATAACGACACAGCTAAAGGATTAACTAATGTAAATTAAGGGGCCCAAATATGCAATATTTGGCACTCATCAATTTGCTCATGTGAAAAATTGGAAAATTGTCCCATGGATGGACAATTACTAGAACTATGATATGGATTGGAGCAGTATGAACATGGTCCATGTGAGTGAAAATTGTCAGGGTAGTTGGTAGGAGCAGGTGTCCTATAACTAGGAGTAGCATTAAAATTACCAAACGAAAAATTTATGCTTCACCCTCACTCTTTAAACAAAACACACTTCCACATGAAACATTAACCAAATTTTTTATTTTAAATAAATAAAATACACAAAAATGAAAACTGACACAGAAACACAAAATTAAACAAAAATACCAAAAATTAAAAACTGACACTCAAAAACTCACAAAACGGACCAAACATAAGTTCGGCAAAATTTTCAGGTAGTGGTCCATTTTGGTGCAATTTGAGGAGGTGCGCTCGAGCGCAACTAAGGAGTGATCAAGTGCAGGCGCGCGCTGGTCCATCAGAGGTGCTGCTATTGCTCTGGTGCGCTCGAGTGTAAGTGACTTGCGCTCGAGCGTTATGTTTGTTGTGCGCTTGAGCGCAGTTGGGGAGGATCGAGCGCAGGCGAGCTTCTTCTTGCAGCCTTGTGCTCGAGTGCGCTCGAGCGTGCTGAGGTGCGCGCGAGCGTACTTCATCTGATTCCTTCGGTAGGGACAGCAATAGAAACGAAAAAAAAAAAAAAAAAAAAAAAATTCTCTTTTTTTATTTTATTAGAAATTGCAAACAGAAACAAATAAAAATTAAACTAAATTTCAAAAAGAAAAATAAAACAAAATAGCTAATTATAACTAGTGGAAAAATAAAATCAATTTAAACAAAAATTTATTTTCACAAATACAAATAAATCTCTGGCAACGGCGCCAAAAACTTGTTGTGAGTTTTAATGTTACTCACAAGTGCACGAGTTGTTTGCAATATAGTTTTTGCAAGTGTGAGGTCGGATCCACAGGAAATTATGTTGTGAAAATTAATTTCAATCTAAACTAATTTTATTTTAACCTAGTTCTGAATTTTGAATTGTGTCGTGCAAAAAATATAAACTAAACTAAAAACTAAAATGTAATCAAATGATAAAAGACTAAGGTTTCAGAATTCACATCACCAAATGAAAGCACACATTCACATGTTTTGTTCATACATCCGACAAGCAATTAAACCCTATGCATGTTCTATTGTTTTTATAAAATTAACCTATTGAAACATTCGATGAATCCATCCTCATTACAAATGTCCAATTGAGACCAAAACATCCAGTGTATCCGTTTGAATAACGAAAAACAATGGATATTCAATTTCAATCAAAAGATTCGATGTATCCGTCGGATGAAACACATCGAATATTCAACGTTTTCACAATTTATAAACAACAATCAATCACAATTTTCTTACATAATTGAATTGAAATGAACATACATGTTGTGCCAAATACCCACCTAAATTAATAGGCGAATATTTGGTACGTTTTAACTCACAAGTGCACAAGATCAAACGATAGTATAGTGCGGCAAATATGAGATCATTCCCATGAGGATTGTTGATTTTGGCTTAGAATTGATTTTTTAGATTAAATGTCAAGATTGTCATAAAATTGATACGTTGAAAAGAAATAAATATAATTGAAAGGGTAGGGCTTTGATATTCACCACTAATCATACTCAATTAATATAACAATATGTCAATGTTCCAATCATGTCAAGATTACCAAATGTTTGCCAACCTTAGGGCATGGGTGTCTACTCCTTAAGCTATTGATTTTCCTAAGCAACGAATTAGACATGGATGTCTGCTTTAATTATTTTCTTTCTTAAAGGATTTAACATGGGTGTCTACTAAGTTGTTCTTTAAGAAAGCATAAATCTGTGGAAATCGATAAACACATAGAACCTAGGGCATGGGTGTCTACTCTCAGTTTTCCATGTTGATTAACACAAGAACCCGTGAGGAGATTCTTTTGTCACTCTATTAAACCCAGGACTCGATCATCCAAATTGACTTAATCTATACTAAATACATATGTTGATCAGGCACATTCATATGAGGAATTCAATAAAACATGAATTAATCAAGTTATTGTGATTATCACAAAGGTGCCAATATTGAAATATTAGAGAAATATAATTAAGGCTTCAATCTAGCCGTACTAAAATATTTAGCTACACATAATTAAAATAAAGGGAAAAGAAAGAACCGTAAACCCCTCCTAGAAGTAGCCTCCAAATTCTCCTCTCCAAGCAAGCATATAAAAATTTGTCTATTGAATGGTCCCTTGAGTTGTGAGGCTTGGAGGTCTATTTATAGGGCTTAAGAGAGTCCAAGAAGCCCTAGTAATCCTAGGAAATTTGGAGGTCTAGGTCTTATTACAACTAGGACTTGGAAATCCAAGTTTGGGAAGGAAAAGGAGTCTTGCAGCGTGTTTGAATAATCTCCAGCGCCCGAGTGCGCTCGATCGCATGGGTGGTGTGCTCAATCGCACTCCTGCGATCAATCACAGGTGTTGCGCGCTCAAGCGCATATGCGCTCAAGCCTAAGCAATGTGCGCTTGAGCACACCAGCCGGGCTTTTCCTTTTGATCCAAGACTTTTAGCTTTTTCCCAATTTTGTCCTTTATGCTCGAACTTTCCAAAATATTTCCTTTTCTTCCAAAAACCTATAAAACACAGAAAACACAAAAAGGAAATAAAATAGCACAAAATAATCAAAACTCTGAAATTAACAAATGTAAATTAAGGGCTAAAATATGTATATTTTCGCACTTATCACACCCCCAAACTTACATATTGCTAGTCCCTTAGCAATACTAAACTAAAAACAAAATAAAAAAATAAAAAAAATAAAAGAAAAAGATAAATCCATCTTTCGTAGGATGTACGATTGCATTTAGCGTATGGAACAAGCCTTTTAAACCCCTAGGTATTCTCTAGAGGACGAGTGAAGTCTCGTGAGGGTTATCCAGGAATGTTACCCACAAACATTATGCAAAAGTTCATGTTATCCAAAAATTTAAGTATCACTTAAAACCATGATTTTCATTCATTAGCAAGCTTAAAAAGATGAACTCTATCTTCTCAATTAATTGGAATTTTAAAGTCTAATTACTTACAAAAGACAGGCTAAGGCATCACAAGTTCGAAATAGTGTATAGTGAAACTATCACATAAATATGAAGCTTCTAATTATTTCTAATGTGCAGTGTCTCAATATCTCAAAGTTTACTGAAATCCCCATCAAAATGAATAACTAGGGCATAACTTTTTTTTTTTCTTTTTTTTTTTTCCTTTTTGGTCAGGCTGTGCAATATTTGGTTCCCTTAAGCTTTTCTAATTGACCCATGTAACGAGTCTTAAGTCAATGACTCCCAAACCAGAAGGTTTTAGGGCATTAGGTGTTAACACACCCCTAAGGACTTAGTAACTCGAGTCAAAAAGGCTACAAAACCAAACTAACCATGACATTAACCAAATCAAAATTCATCACCTTTTGACGTGAACACTTATTGCTTAATGAGGCAAGAGGTCTAGTTACTTAGTGAAAAGCTTGTCAATGATTTTTTTTTTTTTTTCTTTTTTCTTTTAAAAATTTTGCCAAAGTATCCATCTAACAAGTCTCCTAGCCTCCTCAAGACATTAAAACATATACAACAAACTCTCATGTCATACCTCACAAATTATGTGGTAATGTGCTTATGTCAAATCAGATCAAACATGTGAATTCTCAAATGCCTAAAGTAAGTAACCAACTTAAAAACTCCATGATCAGATCATGTGTTCAAAATTTTAAGCTCACCAATGAAAATCAAATCACAATTTTTCCAAATCAACCAAATTTTAAGACAAATATGAACATGCAATTTTTTTTTTCAAAGATAATTAACAAAAATAAGGAAAAATAAGGATAAAGTGTGTGCAATGTGTGTAAAGGTCCCCCATACCTCCATACTTAAATTACACATTGTCCCCAATGTGTATATAGCATGGAAAGATCTGACCTCGGAGAGGGAGAACTGTCTGGATTGGTATGGCTCCTAGCACACCCCCAAACTTGAATGCAAGCATACTTGTCCTTGAAAAACATAACACTAAAGTAACAATGGAAAACAAAAACAAAATAAAATGAAAATGAAAATAAAATAAAAACAAATAAACAAAGAAATAAAAATCATATGCTGTGGGGTGCCTCCCATGAGCACTAAGTTTACTGTCTTAAGCTAGATTGTTGTCCCCTTTCTAAACTTGAAGCAACAGTCTTTTCTTCTCTTGCACCAAAGAGAATGAACTCTTCCTATTACAGGGTACTTCCAAATGTCTGTAGATTAGGGTGGACTACTCTAAGTCTACTCAAACGGTTTCTCATGTGAAAGGTAATCATGAACTGTAATAATATAAGGAGAATTCTCAGGGAGTTTTTCCATCTTGATGCCCTCAGTTTGCTCATTTGGTAGCTCTAACAGACTACTCTCCTGGCTTCTTGGTGTTTCAGGAATAAGAGCTAATGTTGAAGAAGTTTTAGTGCTCTCTTCTTCTTCCAGATGTGGCTCCTATGGATCAATTTGCTCCTCCTTCCTTTCTTCCACTTGATTTTCAACCATTTCTTCACTCCCACTTGTGGTGATAGATTGCTCATGATAATAAGTGCATTCATCCTCCATGTAGTGTCCATTAGGATTAGCCACAGCTGACTTTGGCACTCTTCTTCTTCTTCTTTGAAGATATCGGCTTTTTGTTTATGGTGAGCCTCTATCCTTTCAAATGATCGCTTAAAAACTGACAGCGCTTCTTTTAAGGTAGAACTTGCTTCTTCTAAGGCATAACATGCTTCTTCTAAGGCAGAACTCTTCGGAGGAGGTGGTTCTTCTTAATATTGTTGAGGACAATCGATTAGAGATGGCTCCTCTTCATGATAATGTTGAGACCAATTGATGAGAGATGGTTCCTCTTCAAGAGCTTCTATCTAGAAAATGGATTGCTGCAGAATGGGGCTAAGACAGGAATATGAATGATCATATATGGGAGATGGCTCCTCTTCTTGGTACTGTGGAGGCCAATAGGTGGGAGATGGCTCCTCTTGGTATGCTTCTAATTTGGCAATGTATTCTAGTAGCTGCATATTGGCCTCAGTGTGGCTAAGAAAGGAGTATGATTGACCATTGACCATCATTTGCAATAAAGTGTGTGCAAGTGCAAGGTCGATCCACAGGGAATTACGTTGTGTAAAGCAATTTCTATTTAAACTAATCCTATTTTAACCTAGTTCCACAATTGTGTATTCTTTGTTGTGCACAAATAAAATAAACTAAATTAAATGATGGAAAACAATTGATAGAAAAAAAACTAAGGTTTTCTGAATCCACCTCGCGAAATCAAACAACACATTCTTGTATTTTACACACATAACTAACAAACAAATAAGTCTTGTACATTGTTCAAAGTTCCGTTAAAATGCATATTAAATCATTCAATAAATCCAACCGTTAAACTAATCGCAACGAATACCCAATTGAGATCAAATCATCCATTGTATCCGTTTGATATACATATCACATTGGATATCCTTTCTTAATCGAATGATTCGATGTATCCATGGATGAAACACACCGAATATCCAACTTTTTATAAATAAGAGTCACAACATTCAATCAAATGAAATTAATCAAACAATTGATCTGAATTTGAACAACAATTTGATTAAACATCAGAATTTTATAAATAAAATAACAAGAACGTGATTGTTTATCAATGACGAAGCTTCATCTTCAACCCTAGTTGAAGGTTTTAGCCTCTCATGATGACAAAACTCATGATAATGTGAATTGAAATCATAAAAACATAAAACTTACAAAGAGATGCGTAGACAGAGCGTAAGAACGACAACAGGTCAAACATGGGCTCTAAACGGAGCCTCCCAACGTAATGTTACAAGAGAAAACAATGCAATATATACTAAAACCTAGGGTTTTGGTGCTACCATGTCAGCGTGAGTGCGCTCGAGTGCACTCGGGTCTTCAGGTCTTCTGCGGCACAGCGCTTAAAGTTAGGGCTGATGTGGACATGTGCTCGATCGTGGTCTTCCTACGCTCGAGCGCACTTCCATAAATCTTTAACTTCTTCGCAATTTCCCCCTTCAAACCGCAGTTTTCTTTTAACAACCTGCAAAATGCTAAGACACCAAAACTAACGAAAATATCAGAAAATAACAAAGCTAAGGGCTTAACAAATATAAGTTAAGGGGCCCAAATATGCTATATTTGGCACTAATCAAAAACCTCCAAACATACGTTTTGCTAGTCCCTTAGCAAAACAAAATGAAAAACATAACAGAAAATGAAATATAAACCCGTTGTCGTGGGAGAATCGATTGCATTTAGCATATATAACAAGCCTTTTAAACCCCTAGGCATCCCTAGAGGACGAGTGAAGTTTCCTAAGGGTTTAACAACAATGATACCCACAAACATTTTAAGCACTATGTCATTGACAAACACAGATTTCCACACAAACACATGGTTTTCACATCATGAGCAGGTTTAACACAATGAACACCACAATCAAGTCAACCACAAATCATTCAATATCAAAGATGGAATTTTGAGACAATACTTGTTCCAAAAAGTGCAATGTGAGACTAACATACAATCATGAGGCTTCAATTTTTCTCAAAGTTTGGTGTACTTCAAAAGTTATAGGAATTCACTCAAATGAAAACAGCCAAGGCTTAAATCATGACATGCATTTTTTTTGTGTAGGTTGTACAATGCTCGGCTCTTATAAGCTTTTTAATTAACCTATGTAACGAGTGTTGGGCCAGTGACTCCCAAACCAAATGGTTTTAGGGCATTAGATGTAGAAACATCCCTAAGGGCTTAATTACTCAAGTCAAAAAGGCTACAAAGCCAAACTAGCCATACAATTAACCAAATTGAATTTCTCATCTTCTTACGCAAACACTTATATCTTAGTGAGGCATAAGGTCTAGTTACTCAATGAAAAGCTTCAACCTAATTTTTTTTTTTTTTTGATTTTTTTATTCAAGTCAAGGTTTCATCACACTTCATCCTACTAATCTCAAGACACACCCTAATCAAGTTAAATCTTATACCTCACATATTATATGCTAGTGTGCTTGTGATTCAAAAGACTTAGATTCCTAATGATATGTTGTGTTCAAGATGCTAAACAAACAAATGACATGCAAACCATGGTATAGGTGTTACTCATGCCCAATCAACAACATAGCACCAAATTTTTATTTATTTATTTTTTTTCACAAAAACAACAAGAAAAAGACAGAAAATGTCCACAAAAACAACAAGAATAAGACAGAAAATGTCTACCCCACCCCCAAACTAAATTGACACATTGTCCCCAATGTGTCCAGAAATACAGTACCGAAATGGGCGGCGCAAGTCGGGTGTAACATATGAGAACGCTCCCCTAAACTTGAATAGAAGACACTTGTCCTAAAAAACACAACAAACACAAAAACAAAACAAACAAACAAGATCAAATTACAAGGAATAAAAAGATGAGGGTTGCCTCCCACATGCGCTAAGCTTTCAGTCTTCAACCAGACTCTCCATAATAGACGACCATCACTAGGATCCTCCAACAGTGTCGTCTCGATATCCGAACTCTCCAACTCCAAGAATGGTTTCAGCCTTTGTCCATTTTCCTTAAATGTGTTACTATTCTTTGGATCCTCAATCTCAATGGCCCCATGAGGAAAAATGGACCGAATGATAAATGGGCCTGTCCATCAAGATTTGAGCGGACCGAATGATAAATGGGCCTGTCCATCGAGATTTGAGCTTGCTTGGAAGAAGATGCAAGCGTGAATTGTCAAGAATGACTTTCTAACCAAGCTCAAAAGATCGTCTCAAAATGCTTTGGTCATGAGCCTTCTTCATCCTTGCCTTGTATGACCTTGCACAATCATATGCATCATTCCTCAGCTCCTCCAATTCATTGAGTTGGAGCTTCCTTTGTGAGTCAGCATTCGTAATATTGAAGTTCAGCTACTTGATGGCCCAGTATGCTCTATACTCCAACTCCACAGGAAGGTGACATGCTTTTCCGTACACAAGACGATATGGAGAGATGCCAATCGAGGTCTTGAAAGCTGTACGATAAGCCCACAATGCATCATTCAATCGCAGAGACCAATCTTTTCTTATAGGATTGACAGCCTTCTCCAAAATTCTCTTAATCTCGCGATTTGAAATCTACACTTGTCTACTCGTCTGTGGATGATAAGGAGTGGCAACCTTATGCATAATGAAATACTTTGTCATTAGCTGCTCAAAAATCCTGTTGCAAAAATACTTGCCCCCATCACTTATGATTGCTCAAGGCGTACCAAAACGAGAAAAGATAATTTCTTTTAAAAACTAGACCACAATTTTGTGGTCATTGGTCTTGCATGCAACAGCCTCCACCCACTTGTACAAGTAGTCCACAGCAACAAGGATATAGAGGAAACCAAAGGAGTTTGGGAAAGGTCCAATGAAATCAATGCCCCACACATCAAAAATCTCAATAATCAAAATGGGGTGGAGGGGCATCATATTTCTCCAAGAAATACTCCCAAGCTTCTGGCAACGCTCACATGCGGCACTATGCATGAGAGTCATGGAACAGGTAGGCCAATAAAATCCACACTAGAAAATCTTTGCAGCGGTCTTCTTAGCACTAAAGTAGCCTCCACAAGCATGATCATGACAAAAGGAGATGAGATTGGATTGGTCATGCTCAGGTATACACCTCCTAATGATCTGATTGGAACACTACTTGAACAAATAAGGATCATCCCAAAAAAAGTACTTCACCATGGCCAAAAACTTGGACTTATCTTGCCACCCCCAATACAAAGGCATTTGGCCGGTGACAAGATAGTTTACTATATCAGCAAACCACAGTGCAGTAGTGTGAGCGATGTCCATCAATTGCTCATCATGAAAGGTCTCAAAGATGGGGGTGGCATCTTGAGTAAAATCCACAGTCAACCTAGATAAATGATCGGCCACCACATTTTCGGAACTCTTCTTGTCCCGAATTTCTTTGTCGAACTCCTAAAGTAACAAAATCCACTGGATAAGACGAGATTTAGCATCTCTTTTGGAAAAAACATACTTCAATGCCGTGTCTCTGAGTAGATGATGACTTTGGATCCTAACAAATAGGATCTAAACTTGTCCAGCGCAAAAACAACTGCCAACAACTCCTTCTCAGTGGTAGAGTAATTGAGTTGTGCATTGTTCAGAGTCTTGCTCGCATAGTAAATGACATGGGGGAGTCTATCAACAACCTGCCCCAAAACAGCTCCAACTGTATAGTTTGAAGCGTCGCACATAATCTAAAAAGGTACATAATAAGCGCCGAATGTTGCACATGCAAGCCCCTTAATTTGCATATGTTAATTCCTTAGTATTGTTATTTTTTTTATTTTGTTTTGTTTTTGTGTTTCTAGGTGTTTAATAAATATACAAGAAAATCATTGATTTTGGGCTCAAAATGCATTTCAAGTGCTGTAGCAAAAGTACTATAGCAAATAGGCCTCTAAGCATTGAGAAAAAAGACACACTGCTTCTTAGAGCTAAAAATCAAAAAATTGTCTTTGGAGCTTAGAAGATCATGAGCGGCTAAATCCCTTCGTGGGGTGTTGATGTAACCGTATCCAAGCACAATGGTTTGATTGTATTTAATTTCTAGATTTTCAATTTATTCATGTTGATTGTATAACTATGAGAATTGCTACCTTTTGATTCTGTTCTTAATTATTAAATGCAATTGTTCTTAAATTCCAAAATCAATATTTGTGAAATTCTTCTCTTGTCTTAGAAAGTATTTTACTTTTGTTGATCTCAAATCATTCTTGTTTTCTGTGATTATGAGAATGATGGTTATACAATGGGTTTAATTGACATATGATCAATAGGATTTGATAAGCCATGCCTAGGGAAGACGGATTGTACTACACCCTAATTTAGTGTAATTTAGGTAGACAGTATGTGCCAACCGAAGATGAGTAACACTTATTCATTGATTGTATGTATCCTGTTAAAGAATTTGATAATTTATACTTAGGAAAGACGGATCGTACCGCAACTTAGTGATTAGGTGGACGATCTGAGCCAACCGAAGATAGATTATGCTTATTCTTTACTAAGGTAGTTTCTTGTTTATTTATAACATGCATAGAATGAATTTATGGGATTAATTATGATTAGCCATTGTTGTACGGATAGAGGTGAAGTCAATACCCTACACTCTCTCTCTTATTTTAAATCTCTTTTATTTTCATGCATTTTAGTTTTAAAGAAAATCAAATCAATTCCCCTTTTAATTAAGTTAATTTTGATCTTTTGAATTTGATAACAAAACCCCTGTAGTCCTTGAGGTTCGAAACCCTCTCTATAGTTGTATCCTACAAAGATTCGTCCTATTGCAAGTGATTATTTTTATAATTGATATTTTTTTGTCACAAAAATATCACATCAGTACACCCCAGTTGGGTTGCTGAATAATGGGTGTGGACGTCAGAATCTTCTTCAGAGCCCCAAATGCTTGCTTACAATCCTCATCAAACATGAACGAGGTCTCTTTCACCAACAATTTGCACAAGGGCCTCACAATCTTGCTAAAGTCCTGGATGAATCGCCTGTAAAATCCTGCATGGCCTAGAAAAGAACGAACCTCCTTCACCGTACGTGGTGGTGGAAGGTTGGAGATCAGATCCACCTTCGCTTTGTCAACCTCAATCCCACGATGAGAGATGATGTGCCCCAATACAGTTCCTTGCTTCACCATGAAATGACATTTCTCCCAAGTAAGCACCAGGTTCTTCTCCTTGCACCGTACTAAAACCAAAGTGAGGCATTGCAGACACTCCTCAAATGATGAACCGAAGACAGAGAAGTCATCCATGAAAATCTCCAAGAAACGCTCTACCATATCAGAAAAAATACTAATTATGCACCACTGAAAAGTAGGGAGTGCATTGCATAACCCAAAGGGCATGCGACGATAGGCGAACATCCCAAAAGCATAGGTAAACGTCGTCTTCTCCTGATCTTTAGGGTCCACAGGGACCTGGTTATATCCAAAATAACCATCCAAGAAGCAATAGTACTCATGCCCAACCAACCGCTCCACCATTTGATTAATAAATGGGAGTGGAAAATGATCCTTCTTGGTGGTAACATTCAACTTGCGGTATACACACTCTCCATCCTGACTGAATACGAGTTGGCACTAACTCATCATCCTTGTTCTTTACTACTGTCAATCCAAACCGTTTTGGGACGACATGAATCGGGCTCACCCACTTGCTATCAGAAATAGGGTATATAATACCTTGTTAAGTGCCAAAATATTCATATTTTTAGCCCTTAACTTACATGTTTTAATCCTTTAGTTTTAGTTAATTCATGCAATTTTACTTCATTTTTGTATTTTCTTTGTTTTATAGGTTTTTGGAAGAAAAGAATGCGTTTCTGAAAAAATTCCAAGCTTAAAGGGCAAATTGGGAAGACCTAGAAGATATGGTTAAGCTTAGCCAATCATGGTTAAGTTTAATCAAATAAAGGAAAGGATTAATTTGAAATTTCTCAAATTGAAGTCAAATCGGATTGGATGCAAAATTGGATTCTGAACATATCTCAGTATTTTGACCATAACTTTTAGTTCAAATATCCGATTGAGGTAATTCAAGCAGCATTGTAAAGCTAACTCAAAATTATACAAATATTGTGAAATATCATTTTCCCAATTCGGAGCGTCGTAAGGCCAAAATCGCCCCGCCAGATGGGACCGCAATTTTGGGCGAATCCTATTCCGATTTGGACTTGGGTTTTCTTTATCCTAATTGGACTTGGACTTAAATCTCCGAAACTCCTAGGATTACTAGAGCTTGCAGGACTCTCCTAAGCCCCATAAATAGACCTCTAAGCCTCACAATTCAAGAGACAATTTAGGGGACATCCTTGGAAGAGGCACAACTTGGGGAGTGGAATTTGGAGGCTACTTCTAGGAGCGGTTTCGGTTATTTCTTACCTTTTCTCTTGTCTTCTATTTTAACTATGTGTAACTAACTCTTTAGGAGGGCTAGATTGAAGCCCTAATTATGCTTATTTAATATTTCAATATTGGCGCCTTTGTAATGATCATGTTGTGCTATTTAACTTGATTAATACCTGCTTGCATGAATTCCTCATATGTGTATGATCTTGTTATGATCTTGTTATGCATGTAGTATGGACTAGTTACTTAAATCAATTTGGATGGCCGAGTCCTGGGTTTAATAAAAGTAACAAAAGAATCCACACCGCGGTTCTTGGGTTGATCAACATGGGGAACCGGGAGTATACGCCTATGCCCTATACCTCATAAGCATTGGCATATTGTTATATTATCTAAGTATGATTAGTGGTGGATATCAAAGCCCTGCCTTTACCTTTACTTTATCTTTATATCTTTTTATTTTTCTTAATATCAAATCTGTGACAATTTGATATTTTAACGAATTCAAAACAAAATTACAATCCTCGTGGGATCGACCTCGTACTTGCTGCACTATACTATTGTTTTGCTCTTGTGCACTTGCGAGTTAAAACGTACTAAATATTATCTATTAATTTAGGTAGTATTTGGCACAACATACCTACATCTAGCAGCTTGATCACTTCAACTCTCACGACTTCCTGCATAGCTGGGTTGAGCCTTCTCTGTGTCTCCCTCGATGGCTTGCCATTCTTCTCCAAATGTATCTTGTGCATTACCACCGAGGGGCTAATCCCCTTGATATCGTCAATAGTCTAGCCGATAGCTTCCTTTTGCTCACTTAAAACGTCCAATGATTTCTCTTCTTGAGCATCAACCAAATCCGAAGCTATAATCACTGGCAAAGAATCTGCTGGACCGAGGGATTTATACTTAAGATTGTCCGATAGAGGTTTAAGTTCCTTCTTGAGAGGCTTAGGTACTGCTGTCCCCTCCTTTTCACTGCTCACCAAAAGGGCAATCTCCAAAATCGCATCTGCCTACTCAAGTAACTTGTCCAAATCCAAATCATCTCCAAACTAAGCAAGGCATGCCTTCAGGGGGTCCTCTATGCTTGAATCTTCAACAGTCTCCTCCATGATCTCCTCTATCAAGCATACATGTCTCACTTCATCATATTCTAGTGGTTGCTTGCTGATATCAAAGATATTCAGCTCCACTGTCATATTTCTGAAGGAAATCTTCATCACCCCCGTCCTACAATTTATCAGGGCGTTAGCCGTACCTAAGAATGGTCGCCCTAGGATTACTGCTATTTGAATCCCCACATTTTAAACCGGCTCTGTGTCTAGCACAATAAAATCCGTGGGGAAATAAAACTTTTCTACCTTGATCAAAACATCCTTAATTATTCCTTGTGGCACCTTCACTAACCTGTCAGCCAATTGGAGTGTCATCGATGTGGGTTTCAATTCCCCTAACCCCAACTATAAGTAGACTGAGTAGGGCAAAAGATTTACACTCGCTCCAAGATCCAATAATGCCCTCTCAATTTGACTGACTCCTATTAGCAAGAAATAGTAGGACACCCAGGGTCCTTGTACTTGATGGGCAACTTGCATTGTAGGATTGAGCTAACCTGCTCGGTCAGGAATGCCTTCTTTGGGACATTTGTCCTCCTCTTGACAGTTATCAAGTCCTTCAAGAACTTGGCATATGACGGCACTTGCTAGATGGCATACAAAAATGGGATATTGATTTGGACTTGCTTGAACACCTCCAGAATGTCCTCAAACTTCCCTCCTTTCTTAGGTACACGCAACCTTTCAGGGTAAGGTGCTTTGGGCACAAATGACCTAGGAGGATCCTCAACAGCTGGTTTGGCTTTAGATGGCTTAGTATCTCTCTTCTCCTTGTTGCCACTCTCTTGCCCTTGTGGCACAGTAGGGTTCTCTTCAGGCAGAACCACTTGATTGTCCACTTGTCTCCCTCACCTAAGTGTGACAATCGATTGCACCTGCTCTTGTCCATGCATAGGTTCCGAAGAACTTCCAACCGCATACTATCCCTTCAGGTTGGGCACGGGCTGGCTAGGGAACTTTCCCTTCTCTCTTTCACCCAAGTGACTTGCGATTTGACCCATTGGACTCTCTAGCTTGGCAATCACTTGGGTGTTTACCATTGTCGCGCTCCTCACTTCACTGATGGATTGGCCAGTCATCTTCACAAAGTCCTTTAGAGTTTCCTCCAATGACTGTAAAATCGACGTTGGCACTTGAGTGTGAGCTTGGTAAGCAGGTGATGGCGCTGGCTGGGCCGAGCGACCATTAGTCGGAACCGGTGGAAGAAATTTGGAAGGGTATTGATTGTGAGCATGATGAGGGGCTCCTCCCTGATTCACCGATTGGTTCTGCTTCCATGAGAAATTAGGGTGGTTCTACCACCCTGGATTGCATGCCTTGAAGTATGGTCCATTTGACTGCTTCTGATAGTCATTGAAAGCGTTCACTTGTTCCATAGGATACTCGACAAAAGCTGGCATGGACGGATAGTTCTGTGCTAAGTGCATAGGACTAGCACAGATGGAACGGCAATCAACATTGAAAGTGTTGGCAGCATTGATGGACTGGCCCACAGCAAGAGAGTCAACCTTCTTGGTGAGGGCATCTATCTTTATCCTCAAACCAGTGTCCTCCTTAATCTCATAGATGCCTCCTTTCTTGGGAGTACGGGTGGACCGGTCCCGACAACTTGAAAAATCCCACTACTGTGAGTTGTCGAACAACTTGTCAAATGCCGTGTACGCTTCATCCCTTATCACACTTAAAAATGTCCCCCGTTCATAGACTCGATCATGCTACGGTTGGATGGAGTCAATCCTTGGTATAAAAACTGAACGAGTCTCCACTTCTCATATCCATGAGGAGGGCACTTTATCAGCAGATCCTTAAAACGCTCCCAACTTTCAGAAAATTTCTTATCTTCCTCCTGAGTCAAAGAGCTAATCTCCTTACGGCTCTCATTCATTTTCGACATCGGGAAAAACTTGTTGTAAAACTTGTTTAACAAGATTTCCCAAGATGTAATTGATCCGGGCAAGTTGGAATTCAACCATGCCCTGGCTTTATCGTGTAGAGAGAAAGGGAAGAGTCTAAGGTGGATAGACTCTTTAGAGAAATTTTGAAACTTGAAAGTGGCATAGATGTCCTTGAATTTCATTACATGATTGTAAGGATTTTCAAGTTCCAGGCCATGGAACGAGGGTAGGAGTTGGATGACTTGTGGCTTCAGATCAAAATGGGTGGCAATGGTTGGTTGCAACACTATGCATGAAGGGGAGTTACTCACAACGAGTGCAAACAAATCCTTAAGGGATGTAGTGCAATCTACATTCCAAGCTCTAGCTTGCTCCACATTCTCAGCTCTCGCATCCTCATGTACATTTGATGGTATGTTATCTCCCATCTCAACTGGCGCTCTCCAATTTCTCCTAAGGGTTCTATAAATGTCGGGATCTAAGGGTATCAACTCTAGATTCAAGGATCTCCAACCAAGCATACACCAAACAAAAACTCTAAAATAAACTAACTAACAAGAAAAAAAATATTCACAAAATGAGAGAAAACAAAAACAAAAAACAAAACAAAAACAGAAACAACTATTCACTAAATAAATCAAAAAGAAAAAATGAAAAACTTTCCTACTTAGTTGTTTCTAGTGCGCTCGAGCGAAGTGACTTGCGCATGAGCGTACGCCTGCCTTGTGCTTGAGCTCAAGCTTGGAAAGATCGAGCACAAATGTGCGTGATACTTGTTGACTTGGGCACGAGTGCGCTCGAGCCTACGAAGGTGCGCTCGAGTGTCTTGGCAGGGACGAAAATTCACCGAAACTGCAGACAAATCAGACACAATTTTTTTATTTTATTTTATTGTTAGATAATCACATAAACAAACAAAGATAAAATAAAATTGGAAAAAGAAAATCAAACAAAAATCTACCTAAACTAGTAGAAAAATAAAATCAATTCAAATAAAAAATCAATTTTCACAAGACAAACAATTCCCCTGGAACGGCGCCAAAAACTTCTTGTGAGTTTTAAAATGATACTCGCAAGAGCACTAGTCGTTTGCAATAAAGTGTGTGCAAGTGCGAGGTCGATCTACAGGGATGTGCGTCGTGAAAATCAATTTCTATTTAAACTAATCCTATTTTAACCTAGGTCCGCAATTGTCTATTCTTTGTCGTGCAAAAATAAAATAAACTGAATTAAATGATGAAAAAAAATTGATAGAAAAACAATATGGCTTTCCGAATCCACCTCGCCAAATCAAACAACACATTCTTGTATTTTACACACATAACCGACAAACAAATAAGTCATGTACATTGTTCAAAGTTCCATAAAAATGCATATTAAATCATTCGATGAATCCAACCGTTAAATAAATCACAACAAATACCCAATTGAGATCAAATCATCCACTATATATGTTTGATATACAAATTACAATAGATATCCGTTCTCAATCGAATGATTCGATGTATCCATGGATGAAACACATTAAATATTCAAGTTTTTTATAAATAAGAGTCACAACAGTCAATCAAATGAAATTAATCAAACAATTGAACTGAATTTGAACAACAATTCGATTAAACATCGGAATTGTATAAATAAAATAACAAGAACGTGACTGTTTATCAATGACGAGGCTTCATCTTCAACCTTAGTTAAAGGTTTTAGCCTCTCATGTTGACAAAACTTAAGATAATATGAATTGAAATCATAAAAAACATAAAACTTACAAAGAGAAACGTAGACAGAGTGTAAGAACGACAATAGGTCAAAAATGGGTTTTAAACGGCGCCTCCCAACGTAACGTTACAAGAGAAAATAATTCAATATATACTAAAACCTAGGGTTTCGGTGCTGCCATGTCAGCATGAGTGCACTCGATCACACAATGGGTGCGCTCGGGTCTTCCTGCACTCGGGCACACTTCTAGAAATATTTGGACGTGCGCTGCTTGTTAGGACTGATGTGGACGTGCACTCAACCGTGGTTTCCCCGCGCTCGAGCGCAGTTCCAGAAATCTTTGACTTATTCGTAATTTCCCCCTTCAAACCACAGTTTTCTCTTAACAACCTGCAAAACGCTAAGACACCAAAACTAACGAAAATATTAGAAAATAACAAAGCTAAGGGCTTAACAAATACAAGTTAAGGGTTCCAAATATGCAATACTTGGCACTCATCAGTGCGGTTCATCAAATTGTGGAGGAGGATTTCTAGAAAATTGAGCTTGCCATGAGAAATTGAACTATTGGCTCCATGTTAGGTTATAGGAATCCAAATAGTCATCATCCCCGGGTCTAGAAAATGAGGTGTTCATATGCCTATAAGAATAGTTAAAAAATTGTCTTGTTGAAGGACAATCTATAACATGGTGATAAGGGTTATGGCAATATGAACATGGTTCATGGGGTGTCCGAATGTTTCCCCACATGAGTAAAACAACAAAAAGAAAATTAAATAACAAAAGAAAAATAAAAACAAAAATAAAAAGTAAGACTCACAAACTACCTGAAGTGCTGGAACATAGGTGCTGTCTGATAGTGTGCTTGATCGCACTGGTTGGTGCGCTCGATCGCACTCGAGGCAGAACTGCAAAAAAGAAAGGAAAAAACAGTGTCTTCGGTGTAGCTGTTTGGCTTTGCACTTGATTGCCCTATAGCATTGCGCTTGATCGCACCACTGCAGAACGGAATTAAAATTCAAGAAACCAAGTAATAAGAAAATTAAAATTAAATAAAATTACCTAAGGGAAAACAAATTCTAAACAAAATTAAACAATCCCCGGCAATGGCACCAAGAACTTGTTGTGCCAAATACTCCCAAATTTAATAGATAATAATTGGTAAGTTTTAACTCACAAGTGCACAAGATCAAATGATAGTATAGTGCGGCAAATACGAGATCATTCCCACGAGGATTGTCGATTTTGTTTAGAATTGATTGTCACGAAATTGATATGTTCAAAAAGAAATAAAGATAATTGAAAGGGTAGGGCTTTGATATCCACCACTAATCATACTCAATTAATATAACAATATGCCAATGCTCAAATCATATCAAGATTACCTAATGTTTGCCAACCTAAGGGCATGGGTGTCTACTCCTTAAGCTATTGATTTTACTGGGTGTCCACTCTAATTCTTTTCTTTCTTAAAGGATTTAGCATGGGTGACTACAAAGTTGTTCTTTAAGAAAGCATAAATCTGTGAAAATCGAAAAAAACATGAAACCTAGGGCATGGGTGTCTGCTCCCGGTTTTCCATGTTGATTAACCCAAGAACCCCTGAGGAGATTCTTTTGTCACTCAACTAAGCCCAGGACTCGGTCATCCAAATTAACTTAAATAACTAATCCATACCACATGCTTACGTTGATCAGGCACATTCATATGAAGAATTTGATAAAACAGGAATTAATCAAGTTAAGCATGATCATATGATTATCACAAAGGCGTCAATATTGAAATATTAGAGAAACATAATTGGGGCTTCAATATGGCCCTACTAAAGTATTTAGTTACACATAATTAAAATAAAGGGAAAAGAAAGAACCTCCAAATTCTCCTCTCCTAGCAAGCATATAAAAATTTGTCTATTGAATGGTCCCTTGAGTTGTGAGGCTTAGAGGTCTATTTATAGGGCTTAGGAGAGTCCTAGAAGCCCTAGTAATCCTAGGAAATTTGGAGGTCTAGGTTCTATTACAACTAGGACCTAGAAATCCAAGTTTGGGAAGGAAAAGGACTCTTGCTGCGTGTCTGAGAGTTCCAGCGCCCGAGTGCACTCGATCGCATGGGTGGTGTGTTTGATCACACTCCTGCGATCGATCTCTAGTGTTGCACACTTGAGTGCATATGCGCTCGAGCCTAAGCAATGTGCGCTCAAGCGCACTGGCTGGGCTCTCCCTCTTGATCCAAGACTTTTAGCTTTTTTCCAATTTTATCCTTTATGCTCGAACTTTCTAGAATACTTCATTTTCTTCCAAAAACCTATAAAACACAAAAAACACAAAAAGGAAATAAAATATCACAAAATAATCAAAACTAAGAAATTAACAAATGTAAATTAAGGGCTAAACTATGTATATTTTGGCACTTTACATAATCCTAACAAAGAAACTTTCTGCGCTCGAGCGCAGATACGATCAAGCGTGCGTGCCCTGCACTCGATCCAGCTTCCAGAATTCAACTTCTTCCCCTTCTTTCGCAATTTTCACATAAAGACCGCATTTTTTTCTCAATGACCTGCAATACATTACATTAAAGGTCAAAATTGTATAAACAAAACATACAAATATGCAAACAAACCAATGGTGACGCTTCATCTTCAACCTTAGTTGAAGATTCTAGCCTCTCATGACTACAAGTATAGAAACACTAATTGCATTCATGGAAACAAAGAAACTTACAAAGGAAGATCGTTTCGGAGCTACAAAATGTCATAAAGTCAAAAATTACACTGAACGGTGCCCCTTGGGTGGCTTCTCCTCGTTTCCCTAGAAAAATATGACTTTTATAAGCTAATTTAGGGTTTCAGGGTTTTTCAGGGCAAACGAGTGCACTCGAGCGCACCCTAGGTGGGCTCGATCCCACTTGTGCAACTTTAAGCTCTTCTACGGCGTAGCACATGGGCATTGCTTGCTTGGGAGTATGCGGGTGTGCACCCGAGCATTCCCTTTCTATGCTCGAGCGTAGATGCAATCGAGCGTGGGTGCCATGCGCTCGATCCAGCTTCCAGAATTCAACTTTTTCCCCTTCTTTTGCAATTTTCACATGAAGACCACATTTTTCTCTCAATGACCTGCAAAACACTAAGACACCAAAACTAACCAAAACATCATAAAATAATAATGCAAAAGGCTTAGCAAATGAAAATCAAGGGGTCCAAATATGCAATATTTGGCACTCATCACACGCATTGTGTGATTGAGCCCACTCAGGATGCATGTCTAGACTCTGAAAAGGCCAGTCCAGATGGACCACTTATCAGACATGTTCCAGCAGCTATTTTTTAGGTTAAAGTCCCAAGAAAACCCTAGAAAAGCCCTATAAATAGGGTGACATTAGATAATAATATGGTGCTGCATAGTCCGAAATTCCACACCTTTTCTCCCCTTTAGCTTAGTTTTTCGTTAGGATTAGGATTTATTTTCCATAGTCATGTGTAAGTAAATTCTCAACTAAGGTTGAGAATGAAGCCTCACCAATGAAGAGCAACATCATTTTCACGTAAGTTAATATTATCCGATTTTATTGACTTTTAGTATTTCAATTGTTTTACTTCAAATCAATTATTGAGATGATTCTTGGATATTTTTTGTGATTTACGAATACATCTGATGATTTGAGACAGTTTCATTCAATTGATTGCTTGGATTTTTATTTATCAAAATATTGGATATTCATTGTGTTTCGTTCTACGGATACATATGACGATTTGGTTTAAATTGGATATCTCTTGTGATTTACAGACACATTTGATAATTTAATTTAAACTGGATATCTTTTGTGATTTGTGCAAAGAACATATTCAGTGAATGATTTGATTAATCTTTGAAGCATAGTAGAACATATATAAGATTTTATTTATGAGAACTTCGGACAATATTGATGAACATGAAATATGTTGCTATGATTTTGTGAGTATGGATTCCAAAACCTTAGTATTTTATCTTTTGACTACTTTACTTTGTTTAATTTATATTTTCTTTTAATTCAAAAATAAAACCTTTGTCGAAACTAGGTTAAGATTTAATTAGTTTAGATATATTTAGCTTTCAAGAACACAATTCCCTATGGGATCGACCTTGCACTAGCAATCCTTTTACTGCAAACGATTCGTACACTTGCGAGTAATTAAAATTTTCACAACAGCCTGGTTTTACTGATTTGGCTGGGCATCGTGATTTTGCTGAACCTTTGCCCGAACTTGGTTGCTGGAGTGCATTTCGACTGCCATACCGGATATTATTTATGAGAAACGAAATTATCATTCCCACAGACGGCACGAAACTGTTGGAACAGTTTCTGGTATGGTGTGAACGCGTCTTCCATGATCCAACCTAAAAAGCTAAATGAGGTAAACACGAAGAGAAAGCGCCCTGTGTTGAGCGTGATCTCCCTCCGAAGCTTAAGTAAGGTCTCTGAGAAAAGTATATGTATTCTCTAAAGATTTCGGTGTCTCCATTGATACTTGGGGTTCAGCCTATAAATAGGCTAATAGATTTACCCAGACTAGGACTCTATCCTCGATCTTATTTGAGCCTATTAGCCTTCTTATCCGAGCTGTGTAGCTTGATTTGAATGAAGGGTAGTGGTTGTGTATGAACTCTAACACTATCCTTATGATATTGGATAATCATGAAGGGAGTCCACAACTCAATGGGAATCAACCCTCGTATGCCGTAAGTTGATTTAGTAGCTATGCTTGATTGTAGCAATAAGATAATCCCCGGGAACCTAGGGGATTTATAGGCTCGAGGAATATATCCTCGGGTAGCCAATCCTCGGGTGACCGAGCCTCGATAATATTTGTCTCCCCTCTACTGATGACTTCTATGGGCAAGATCTTCATCAATTATGGACCACGCTTATAGGGATTTAGCCCAGGGTTTGTTATTGGGCTATGGGCCTTTGCCTTACTGGGCCATTGTTGTGCAAATTTATTTAACTCGCAAGTGCACGAATCAATTGTAGTTAATGGATCGCAAGTGCGAGGTCGAACCCACAGGGAATTGTATTCTTACAAACAATTTTAAATCTAAATTAATTAAATCCTAATCTAGTTCCAAATTTTTGAGAGATTTTTCTGTTTGAATGAAAAAAAACAAAAGCATGAGCAATTTAAAGTGATTGAAATCTTATGACGAAACACTAAAGTTTCAGAATCCACACTCACAAATTCATAACAACATAATTTCATGATCTATAATATTCCCCAAAGTTCTCACATATAAATCTTAAGTTTGTTTTACTATTGCTTCAAAGAATTAATCAAAAGATCCCATGTATCCATTCATAACCCAAATCACAAAAGAAATCCAATATTCGATCAAATCATTAACTGTATCCGTAAATCACAAGAAAATATCCAATCTTTATCAAAACATCAATTGTATCCAGAGAATAAATCACAGGGGAAATCCAATTTTTAACAAAGAAAACCAAGCAATCAATTATATTGAATAATCTTAAATCATCAAGTGTATCCTTGAATCACAAAAGATATCAAAGAGTTATTCAATCCAATTGATTAGAAGTAAAACAATAGAGCAATTAAACCATTAAATTGGGAAATATTACATACATGAAACAAAGTTGCTAATCATAAGTGAGGCTTCATCTTCAACCTTAGTTGAAGGTTTAGCCTCTCATGTTATTGAAAGACAAAACAAAATTGATTGAATTCATAATGTAAAATCGAGTACTTACAAATAAGAATCACAAAGTAGAGATTCAAAAGTTAGGAAAACCTTAAACTCTCTTCTTTCTCCTCTGCAATCTTCAAATTCGTAGCCCCCTCAACTAATCTGATAATTCCCTATTTATAGACCTAAAACTTAGGGTTTTACAAGTTGAAATCGGATACAATTCATCCAGGTTTGTACCATTTAATTACGGGACGATTTTGGAATAGTAAACGTCCGAATTAGGAAAATATTTCACAATGAATTGTAGTATTTTGAGTTAGCTTTCCAACGCCACTTGAATCACCTCAATCGGATATGTGAGCGAAAAGTTATGATCAAAATACTGAAACGTGTAGAATCTGAATTTGAATCCAATTCGAAATTTTATCCAATCTTATCCTTAATCCGATTTACCCATTTCTTGGATTTGGTTAAACTTAACCACATCATCTAGGTCTTCTCAAAGTATATTTTCTTCAACACCAACAAAATACTAAAAACACAAAACTAACACAGAACATCAGATAATAACACAGCTAAAGGATTAACACAAGTAAATTAAGGGGTCAAAATATGCAATATTTGGCACACATCAAACACCCCCAAACTTAACTTTTGCTAGTCCCTTAGCAAAACAAAACAAAAAATAGAATGAAAACAAAACAAAGCAAAACATAAATCCTCTTTCGTGGGAGAGACGATTGCATTTAGCATATGCAACAAGCCTTTTAAACCCCTAGGCATCCCTAGTGGACGAGTGAAGTCTCGTGAGGGCTTAATAGGAATGATACCCACAAACATTGTAATACTATGTTGTTAACAAAAAAGAAGTTTCACATAAACCATGGTTCTCATTCATGAGCAAACTTAAAAAGACAAACACCATCATCACTATCAAAAGGAAATCCAGAATCAAATCACTCATAAATGAACAATTTAGACTTCATATGTTCTGAAATGTGTAAAGTGTAATTAGCATACAATCATGAAGCTTTCAGCTTAAACTCAAGACAAGTTCCATAAAATTTGTAAGAATCCCTAACAGATGAAACAACCAAGGCAAGATATGCAACTTTTTTTTTTTTTTTTTAACAGACTTTGTAGTGTCTAACTCCTTTAAGCTTTCTAATTGACCCATGTAACAAGTGTTAGGCCAATGACTCCCAAGCCAGGTGGCTTTAGGGCACTAGATGTAAAACATCTCTAAGGGCTTAGTAACTTAAGTCAACAAGGCTACGAAGACTAGCCATATCTTAAATCAATATTGAATTTCACACCTTTTGACACGAACACTCAATGCTTAATGAGGCAAGAGGTCCGGTTACTCAACGAAAAACTCAACATGATCTTTCTTTTCTTTTTCCTTCTCTTTTTATTTATTTATTTTTTTTTTTTATATCTTGCAAGCCAATGGTTATTCATCAATAGGTCATCCAACAAATCTCAAAGAGAACAAGCTTAAGCTCAAACATCATACCTCACAGAAAACATGCTAATGTGCTCATAAAAATTTATCTCAAAACAAGTGAAATCTCTTTTACCCAAAAATAAGTCAAAGGACTTAGACTCCAAATGACATAATGATGTGTTCAACCCTTTAAGCAAGCTAATGAAATGCAAACCACAGTCACAGTTTAACTCAAACTTGACAAAAACATAGCATAATTAATTTTTTTTTTTTTTTTTCAAATTTTTTTACACAAAAAGACAAATAAAACTAAACAAATAAAAACAAAAATAAATAGACAAAGATAGACAAAGTGTTTTTCCCATACCCCCAAACTTGAATCACACATTGTCCTCAATGTAGGCAGAAACACAATACCAAGAGGTATAAGGAACCAGAGTGAGCAAAGAGACGACCCCCAAACTTACTCATAATAACACCTGTCCTGAAAAACACAAAAATAAAACAAAAACGAAGATAGACGAAACAACACAAAAAATGACTAAAAATACCAAAGAAAAAGGAATGCCTTCCATAAGCGCTAAGTTTACAGTCTTCAGCTAGACTTTTCACCGCTGATGATTAAGTAGACGACGTAGGATCTTCCAAAGGCAATTCCTCACTCTCCGAAATTTCCAGTTCCAAGAATGGCTTCAACCGCTCACCATTGACCTTGAGAGCACTTCCATTCTTAGGATCCTGGATTTCGATGGCTCCATGAGTAGAAACTGCACGCACTATGAATGGTCCAGTCCATCGGGATTTGAGCTTTCCTGGAAACAGATGCAGACGTGAGTTGTAAAGGAGGGCTTTCTGACCAACTTCAAATGATCTTCTCAAAATGTTTTGGTCATGGATCTTCTTCATCTGATCTTTGTATAGCTTGGCACAGTTGTAGGCATCATTCCTCAATTCTTCTAATTCATCTAGCTGTAACTTCCTTTGCTCACCAGCCTTGGTGAGGTTGAAATTTAGCTGCTTTATAGCCCAATAAGCCCGGTGCTCCAATTCCACAGGGAGGTGACAAGCCTTGCCATACACGAGTCGGTAGGGAGACATGCCAATTGGAGTCTTGAATGCAGTCCGGTATGCCCACAGAGCGTCATTGAGTCGAAGAGACCAGTCCTTCCTTGTCGGGTTCACCGTCTTTTCTGATATCCTCTTGATTTCTCTGTTGGATATCTCAACTTGCCCACTTGTCTGAGGATGGTAGGGAGTTGCAACTTTATGAGTAATACCATACTTCTTCATGAGTTGCTCAAAATATCGGTTGCAGAAATGCTTCCCCCCATCACTGATGATGGCACGTGGTGTCCCAAAACGTGCAAACACATTTTCCTTCAAAAATTGCAACACGACTCTGTGATCATTAGTCTTGCAGGCAATAGCCTCCACCCACTTGGAAACATAATCCACCGCCACAAGGATGAAAAGATACCCATAAGAATTAGGGAAGGGACCCATGAAATCAATGCCCCAAACATCAAATAGCTCCACAATAAGGATCGGGTTCAGCGGCATCATATTCCTTCTTCCAATGCTCCCCAACTTCTGGCATCTATCACAGGCTGAACAGTAGGCATGGGCATCACGAAAAATGGAGGGCCAATAGAATCCACTTTGAAGAATCTTCGCCGCGGTCTTTTTAGAACTGAAGTGGCCTCCACATGCATGATCATGGCAAAAAGATAGGACATTTTGCTGGTCATTTTCAGGAATGCATCTCCTTATAATCTGATCTGGGCAGTATTTGAACAGGTAAGGATCATCCCAAAAGAAGTACTTCGCCCCAGCCAAGAATTTTGATTTGTCTTGCCTAGTCCAATGTGATGGCATTTGGGCAGTGACAAGGTAGTTCACTATGTCTGCGAACCATGGTGCATGATTTTGAGATATGTGCATAAGTTGTTCATCAGGGAATGTCTCAGCAATCGGCACAGCATTTTCATTGAAGTCGACAACCAGCCTAGATAGATGGTCAGCTACCACATTCTCGGAACCCTTCTTGTCCCGAATTTCAATATCAAACTCTTACAGCAACAGAATCCACCGGATGAGACGAGATTTAGCATCTTTCTTTGACAATAGATATTTCAGTGCAGCATGATCCGAGTAGACTAAGACTTTAGACCCTAGCAAGTAAGATCTAAACTTATCCAGAGCAAACACTACAGCTAACAACTCCTTTTCAGTAGTGGAGTAGTTAAGTTGTGCATCATTCAGAGTCTTGCTGGCATAGTATATGACATGCGGAATCTTCTCTACTCGCTGACCCAAAACGGCTCCCATAGCATAATCAGAGGCATCACACATTATCTCGAACGGAACCCCCCAATTAGGTGGCTGAATGATTGGTGTAGAAGTTAAGGTCTTTTTCAGAATCTCAAAGGCTGTCTGGCACTTGTCGTTGAAGTCAAAAGGAACATCTTTTGCCAATAGATTACATAGAGGTCTTGCTATCTTGCTGAAGTCCTTGATGAATCCTCTGTAGAACCCAGCATGTCCCAGAAATGACCGAATCTCCTTAACTGTCCACGGGGGCGGAATGTTAGATATCAAATCAACCTTAGCTCTGTCAACCTCGATACCTTTGTGGGAAATTACATGCCCCAAAACAATTCCTTGTTTCACCATGAAGTGGCATTTTTCCCAATTCAGAACCAAATTCTTCTCCTTGCACCGTACCAACACCAATGTGAGATGATGTAGACATTCCCCAAATGATGAACCAAAGACTGAGAAGTCATCCATGAAGATCTCCAGGTGACGTTCAACTATATCTGAAAAGATGCTGATCATACATCGCTGAAAAGTGGCGGGTGCATTGCACAATCCAAACGGCATACGGCGATAGGCAAACGTACCGAACGGACAAGTGAAAGTAGTCTTCTCTTGATCTTCGGGGTCCAGTGGAATTTGGTTGTAACCGGAGTAACCATCAAGGAAACAGTAGTACTCATGGCCTGCCAATCTCTCCATCATCTGATCGATGAAAGGTAGAGGAAAATGGTCTTTTCTTGTCACGGCATTTAACTTCCTGTAGTCAATGCACACTCTCCATCCTGACTGCACACGAGTGGGGACCAACTCATTTTCCTTGTTCTTGATAACTGTAATCCCTGCCTTCTTCGGCACCACATGAATGGGACTCACCCATTTGCTGTTAGAGATTGGGTATATGATTCCCGCATCCAGAAGTTTAATTACCTCTGCTCGAACTACCTCTTGCATGGTCGGATTCAACCGTCTCTGTGGCTCGCGAGAAGTTTTAGCATTTTCTTCCAGATGAATCTTATGCATCACTACTGTAGGGCTGATTCCTTTGATATCTTCTATTGACCACCCGATTGCTTCTTTATGCTCTCTCAAAACTTCTAACACCTCATGTTCCTGATCACTATCCAAATCGGCAGCAATGATCACAGGCAGAGATTCTATAGGATCCAGATACTTGTACTTCAGGGTGTCTGGTAGAGGCTTCAACTCCCGCTTGACAGGCTCAGCTGCTAATGAAGATGGATCAGGGGACGATGTCAAAGTAATTTCTGTAGTCTCTGTCTTTATCTCAGGAGTTGAGTCTAACAAGGCGTCAGCTTGTTCCAATAAAGTGTCTAGTGCCATGTCACTTCCCAGTGCAATTAGGCATTCTCCCAAGGGGTCTTCAATATCTGATTCATTGACAGTTTTCTCTACTATCTCCTCAATTAAGCATGTGCTTCTGACCTCCTCATACTCAAATGGCTGCTTGCTGATATCAAAGATGTTCAGTTCCACTGTCATGTTTCCAAATGATATCTTCATGACTCCAGTTCTACAGTTGATTAGCGCATTAGCTGTAGCTAAAAAGGGACGCCCTAATATGATTGGAACTTGAATTTCTGCATTTTTCGTCTCTGTATCTAAGACAATGAAGTCCACAGGGTAGTAGAACTTATCAACTTTGATCAGCACGTCTTCAATAATTCCCCTTGGAACCTTCACAGATCTGTCAGCCAACTGAAGTGTAATTGAAGTGGATTTCAACTCTCCCAATCCCAACTAAACAAATATTGAATATGGCAGTAGATTTACACTGGCCCCCAAATCCAACAGAGCTTTCTCAACTCGATTGTCACCAATCTTGCAAGCAATGGTAGGACATCCAGGGTCCTTATACTTTACAGGCATCTTGTATTGCAAGATAGAGCTGACCTGCTCAGTCAGGAAAGCTTTCTTGGGGACGTTCGTCTTTCTCTTGATGGTGACCAAATCCTTCAGAAATTTGGCATAAGAAGGCACTTGCTGGATGGCATCTAGGAATGGAATGTTTATCTGCACTTGCTTGAACACTTCCAAAATATCATCGAACTTCGAGCTCTTCTTTGGTGGTTTCAGTCTTTCTGGATACGGAGCTTTGGGTATATACTTTTTGGAAGGATCCTCAGTAATCGGAATGGCAATGTCCGGTCTTGTGTCTTCCGCAGGCTTGTCCAGGTTTTCCTTCTCTTCTGCAGCCTTAGTGGCCTCTTCAGGCATGACCACTTGATTATCCACCTGTTTGCCTGACCTCAAAGTAGTGATGGCTTGTACATGCTCCTGACCATGCATAGAGGCAGAGGAACTTCCAACCACAAATTGCCCTTTTGGGTTAGGCACGGGTTGACTAGGGAACTTCCCTCTTTCTCTTTCCCCCACTTGATTTGCTATCTGGCCAACTTGTCCTTCTACCTTGATCATAGCCTGCTTAAGTTCTTGTATGTCTCTGTTGTTGGCCATGTTGGAATTCCTCATTTCCTGTACGGCTTGATTGGTGAAACCTTTTAGCTCTTGTATATCTTGGGAATTGCTCAGGGTAGTATTCTTCATATCTTGCTTTATCTCTTGTATGTTCTTATCCATTGATTGCATGAATGCTTTCATCATGTCTTCCAGTGATGACTGTGGTGCAGGCACTTGAGTGGTAGACTGATAAACAGGCGGTTTTGCTTGGTGAGATGGCCTGAACTGATTTTGAGCTTGAGTGGAGGTATCTCTTTGGTTCAATGGCTGATTCTGCTTCCAAGAGAAATTTGGGTGATTCCGCCACCCTGGATTGTACGTTTCAGAAAACGGTCTAGTGGTGGGTTTTCTGTAGTCATTGAAGGCATTGACTTGCTCAGTTGGGTACTCTGTTGACAAAGTTGGGCAATTTTGAGTGAAGTGCGTTTGACTATCACATAACCCGCATGCATCAACTTGGTAAGTATCTGCTACATTCAATGGTTTGTTTAACACCATAGTGTCAAACTGACGCCTGAGAACCTTGAACTCCTCCCTTAATTCAGCATCATTCCTCACCTCATAAATGCCTCCTGTCTTGGGAGTGGGTTGTTGTCTGTCCCAACTATCTTGAAAATCCCATTGTTGTGCTCGTTCAGCCATTTCGTCTAAAGTTTTATAGGCTTCATCCCCAGTAAGACTTAAGAATTCTCTACCATTCATCGTCTCAAGCGAGTTTTGCTCACTTGGTGTTAGTCCCCTATAGAAAATTTGAACTAGCACCTCATTCTCAAACCCGCGGGGTGGGCATTTTATAGTAAGCTCTTTAAACTTCTCCCAGCTATCGGTGAATCTTTCCCCTTCTTTTTGTCTGAAATTGGTGATCTGTAGACGGAGGGCATTGATTTTGGAAATTGGGAAGAACTTGTGGTAAAACTTGCTTTGCAACATATCCCAAGAAGTGATAGATCCAGGTCTATTGTTGAGTAGCCAGGATTTCGCCCTATCATGTAGGGACAGAGGGACAGAGGGAATAACCGAAGGCGCACCGCTTCTGCTGGGGCATTTTGTGTATTAACAATGTCGCAAATTTCCAAAAAAATCCTCACATGAACATATGGATCCTCATTCTCTAATCCTCTAAATGCAGGAAGGTGGCCTATTGTAC
>NC_081541.1:21326171-21360257 GCF_901000735.1 Corylus avellana | reverse complement strand
CTTGTGAGATTTTGCAAAAGATAAATGACAATGCATACCGACTACGTCTTCCAAGTCATTTAAAGACCTCTGATGTGTTCAATGTGAAGCATTTGACTCCATGTTTTGTTGATGCAGACAAAGACAACTTGAACTCGAGGGCGAGTTCTTTCTAACCCGGGGAGACTGATGCAGGAGAATAATAATAATAAAGTAGATTTATTATTTATGTTTTAGTTTTCCTTTTTCAATAAGGATTGGGTTTTTCCTTTCCTATTAGGATTTGCTTTTCCTTTTCCTATTAGGATTTGTTTTCCTTTTCCAATTAAGTTTGCTTTTTCACTGAAGAGTTCTACCAGTTGGTTGCTCGGAACGACTTGTCAGAGACGGAGGAGCAGTTGGTGGCGCGGTACCAACTGATGAAAAGTTCTACCAGTTGTAAGCAATCCAGTCTCTGACAAGTCAACGGGAAGTTATGAAAAGTCTCCCGTTGTTATTTTCTAAAATTCCTAATTATGCATAGTTTCTAAAATTCCTTTTCCAAACCTAATTGGAAAAGGAAAAGCAAACTGACGCCGGGCAGAATTAGGATTGTTCTGACAGCGTATAAAAGTAGCAGAAACTAAGATTTGAAGATAGAAAAGGGAATTCAGGAAGAGAGAAAATAACAAGTAGGGAAGAGAAAATCCCTAAGTGCCCCAAATAAGCAAACAGAGAAATAACTCTGAAAGACTTAAATTTAATTGATAGTATAAACTGGATTGAAAAACAACAAAGACTAGATGCCTTTATATAGGCTAGGCACCTCCTAAACTAACAAGGAAAAGGAAAAGCAAACCTAATTGGAAAAGGAAAACAAATCCTAATAGGAAAAAGGAAAAACCCAATCCTTATTGAAAAAGGAAAACTAAAACACACATGCATAATTAAAATAACAATTTTCTAAAATTCCTCCTGCATCAGTCTCTCCAGGTTGGAAAGAACTCGCCCTCGAGTTCAAATCATCTTTTCCTCTATCTTTTGGATGTCCAATTAATCCCTTCCATCCTGTACTTCTCAATACCAATGCAACTTGATACCGGAAGAGAAACAATTTACAACCCATCACAACATGACTGCGAATGGTAGTTTGAAAATTCTTCATATCATATTGAGATAATTCCATCTTCACACGGTATTCATTTACCTTCTCCCATTCGTGCGGCATATAAATCTCCCAAAAAGGATCAACTATTTCTTCCTCATTGAAAATAAAATTTTCCTCCACCTCAATAAGATCTTCATCGTCGACATATGTGTTGTGCAAATTTATTTAACTCGCAAGTGCACGAATCAATTGTAGTTAATGGATTGCAAGTGCGAGGTCGAACCCACAGGGAATTGTATTCTTGAAAGCAATTTTAAATCTAAATTAATTAAATCCTAATCTAGTTCCAAATTTTTGAGAGATTTTTCTGTTTGAATGAAAAAAAAAAAACAAAAGCATGAGCAATTTAAAGTGATTGAAATCTTATGACGAAACACTAAAGTTTCAGAATCCACACTCACAAATTCATAACAACATAATTTCATGATCTATAATATTCCCCAAAGTTCTCACATATAAATCTTAAGTTTGTTTTACTATTGCTTCAAAGAATTAATCAAAAGATCCCATGTATCCATTCATAACCCAAATCACAAAAGAAATCCAATATTCGATCAAATCATTAACTGTATCCGTAAATCACAAGAAAATATCCAATCTTTATCAAAACATCAATTGTATCCAGAGAATAAATCACAGGGGAAATCCAATTTTTAACAAAGAAAACCAAGCAATCAATTGTATTGAATAATCTTAAATCATCAAGTGTATCCTTGAATCACAAAAGATATCCAAGAGTTATTCAATCCAATTGATTAGAAGTAAAACAATAGAGCAATTAAACCATTAAATTGGGAAATATTACATACATGAAACAAAGTTGCTAATCATAAGTGAGGCTTCATCTTCAACCTTAGTTGAAGGTTTAGCCTCTCATGTTATTGAAAGACAAAACAAAATTGATTGAATTCATAATGTAAAATCGAGTACTTACAAATAAGAATCACAAAGTAGAGATTCAAAAGTTAGGAAAACCTTAAACTCTCTTCTTTCTCCTCTGCAATCTTCAAATTCGTAGTCCCCTCAACTAATCTGATAATTCCCTATTTATAGACCTAAAACTTAGGGTTTTACAAGTTGAAATCGGATACAATTCGTCCAGGTTTGTACCATTTAATTACGGGACGATTTTGGAATAGTAAACGTCCGAATTAGGAAAATCCTATTTCACAATGAATTGTAGTATTTTGAGTTAGCTTTCCAACGCCACTTGAATCACCTCAATCGGATATGTGAACGAAAAGTTATGGTCAAAATACTGAGACGTGTAGAATCTGAATTTGAATCCAATTCGAAATTTTATCCAATCTTATCCTTAATCCGATTTACCCATTTCTTGGATTTGGTTAAACTTAACCACATCATCTAGGTCTTCTCAAAGTATGTTTTCTTCCAAAAAGTAGTTTTTCTTCAACACCTACAAAATACTAAAAACACAAAACTAACACAGAACATCAGATAATAACACAGCTAAAGGATTAACACAAGTAAATTAAGGGGTCCAAATATGCAATATTTGGCACACATCAAACACCCCCAAACTTAACTTTTGCTAGTCCCTTAGCAAAACAAAACGAAAAATAGAATGAAAACAAAACAAAACAAAACATAAATCCTCTTTCGTGGGAGAGACGATTGCATTTAGCATATGCAACAAGCCTTTTAAACCCCTAGGCATCCCTAGTGGACGAGTGAAGTCTCGTGAGGGCTTAACAGGAATGATACCCACAAACATTGTAGTACTATGTTGTTAACAAGAAAGAAGTTTCACATAAACCATGGTTCTCATTCATGAGCAAACTTAAAAAGACAAACACCATCATCACTATCAAAAGGAAATCCAGAATCAAATCACTCATAAATGAACAATTTAGACTTCATATGTTCTGAAATGTGTAAAGTGTAATTAGCATACAATCATGAAGCTTTCAGCTTAAACTCAAGACAAGTTCCATAAAATTTGTAAGAATCCCTAACAGATGAAACAACCAAGGCAAGATATGCAACTTTTTTTTTTTTTTTTTAACAGACTTTGTAGTGTCTAACTCCCTTAAGCTTTCTAATTGACCCATGTAACAAGTGTTAGGCCAATGACTCCCAAGCCAGGTGGCTTTAGGGCACTAGATGTAAAACATCTCTAAGGGCTTAGTAACTTAAGTCAACAAGGCTACGAAGCCAGACTAGCCATATCTTAAATCAATATTGAATTTCACACCTTTTGACACGAACACTCAATGCTTAATGAGGCAAGAGGTCCGGTTACTCAACGAAAAACTCAACATGATCTTTCTTTTCTTTTTCCTTCTCTTTTTATTTATTTTTTTATTTTTTTATTTTTTTATATCTTGCAAGCCAATGGTTATTCATCAATAGGTCATCCAACAAATCTCAAAGAGAACAAGCTTAAGCTCAAACATCATACCTCACAGAAAACATGCTAATGTGCTCATAAAAATTTATCTCAAAACAAGTGAAATCTCTTTTACCCAAAAATAAGTCAAAGGACTTAGACTCCAAATGACATAATGATGTGTTCAACCCTTTAAGCAAGCTAATGAAATGCAAACCACAGTCACAGTTTAACTCAAACTTGACAAAAACATAGCATAATTAATTTTTTTTTTTTTTCAAATTTTTTAACACAAAAAGACAAATAAAACTAAACAAATAAAAACAAAAATAAATAGACAAAGATAGACAAAGTGTTTTTCCATACCCCCAAACTTGAATCACACATTGTCCTCAATGTAGGCAGAAACACAATACCAAGAGGTATAAGGAACCAGAGTGAGCAAAGAGACGACCCCCAAACTTACTCATAATAACACCTGTCCTGAAAAACACAAAAATAAAACAAAAATGAAGATAGACGAAACAACACAAAAAATGACTAAAAATACCAAAGAAAAAGGAATGCCTCCCATAAGCGCTAAGTTTACAGTCTTCAGCCAGACTTTTCACCGCTGATGATTAAGTAGACGACGTAGGATCTTCCAAAGGCAATTCCTCACTCTCCGAAATTTCCAGTTCCAAGAATGGCTTCAACCGCTGACCATTGACCTTGAGAGCACTTCCATTCTTAGGATCCTGGATTTCGATGGCTCCATGAGTAGAAACTGCACGCACTATGAATGGTCCAGTCCATCGGGATTTGAGCTTTCCTGGAAACAGATGCAGACGTGAGTTGTAAAGGAGGACTTTTTGACCAACTTCAAATGATCTTCTCAAAATGTTTTGGTCATGGATCTTCTTCATCTGATCTTTGTATAGCTTGGCACAGTTGTAGGCATCATTCCTCAATTCTTCTAATTCATCTAGCTGTAACTTCCTTTGCTCACCAGCCTTGGTGAGGTTGAAATTTAGCTGCTTTATAGCCCAATAAGCCCGGTGCTCCAATTCCACAGGGAGGTGACAAGCCTTGCCATACACGAGTCGGTAGGGAGACATGCCAATTGGAGTCTTGAATGCAGTCCGGTATGCCCACAGAGCGTCATTGAGTCGAAGAGACCAGTCCTTCCTTGTCGGGTTCACCGTCTTTTCTAATATCCTCTTGATTTCTCTGTTGGATATCTCAACTTGCCCACTTGTCTGAGGATGGTAGGGAGTTGCAACTTTATGAGTAATACCATACTTCTTCATGAGTTGCTCAAAATATCGGTTGCAGAAATGCTTCCCCCCATCACTGATGATGGCACGTGGTGTCCCAAAACGTGCGAACACATTTTCCTTCAAAAATTGCAACACGACTCTGTGATCATTAGTCTTGCAGGCAATAGCCTCCACCCACTTGGAAACATAATCCACCGCCACAAGGATGAAAAGATACCCATAAGAATTAGGGAAGGGACCCATGAAATCAATGCCCCAAACATCAAACAGCTCCACAATAAGGATCGGGTTCAGCGGCATCATATTCCTTCTTCCAATGCTCCCCAACTTCTGGCATCTATCACAGGCTGAACAGTAGGCATGGGCATCACGAAAAATGGAGGGCCAATAGAATCCACTTTGAAGAATCTTCGCCGCGGTCTTTTTAGAACTGAAGTGGCCTCCACATGCATGATCATGGCAAAAAGATAGGACATTTTGCTGGTCATTTTCAGGAATGCATCTCCTTATAATCTGATCTGGGCAGTATTTGAACAGGTAAGGATCATCCCAAAAGAAGTACTTCGCCCCAGCCAAGAATTTTGATTTGTCTTGCCTAGTCCAATGTGATGGCATTTGGGCAGTGACAAGGTAGTTCACTATGTCTGCGAACCATGGTGCATGATTTTGAGAGATGTGCATAAGTTGTTCATCAGGGAATGTCTCAGCAATCGGCACAGCATTTTCATTGAAGTCGACAACCAGCCTAGATAGATGGTCAGCTACCACATTCTCGGAACCCTTCTTGTCCCGAATTTCAATATCAAACTCTTGCAGCAACAGAATCCACCGGATGAGACGAGATTTAGCATCTTTCTTTGACAATAGATATTTCAGTGCAGCATGATCCGAGTAGACTAAGACTTTAGACCCTAGCAAGTAAGATCTAAACTTATCCAGAGCAAACACTACAGCTAACAACTCCTTTTCAGTAGTGGAGTAGTTAAGTTGTGCATCATTCAGAGTCTTGCTGGCATAGTATATGACATGCGGAATCTTCTCTACTCGCTGACCCAAAACGGCTCCCATAGCATAATCAGAGGCATCACACATTATCTCGAACGGAACCCCCCAATTAGGTGGTGAATGATTGGTGTAGAAGTTAAGGTCTTTTTCAGAATCTCAAAGGCTGTCTGGCACTTGTCATTGAAGTCAAAAGGAACATCTTTTGCCAATAGATTACATAGAGGTCTTGCTATCTTGCTGAAGTCCTTGATGAATCTTCTGTAGAACCCAGCATGTCCCAGAAATGACCGAACCTCCTTAACTGTCCGCGGGGGCGGAAGGTTAGATATCAGATCAACCTTAGCTCTGTCAACCTCAATACCTTTGTGGGAAATTACATGCCCTAAAACAATTCCTTGTTTCACCATGAAGTGGCATTTTTCCCAATTCAGAACCAAATTCTTCTCCTTGCACCGTACCAGCACCAATGTGAGATGATGTAGACATTCCCTAAATGATGAACCAAAGACTGAGAAGTCATCCATGAAGATCTCCAGGTGACGTTCAACCATATCTGAAAAGATGCTGATCATACATCGCTGAAAAGTGGCGGGTGCATTGCACAATCCAAACGGCATACGGCGATAGGCAAACGTACCGAACGGACAAGTGAAAGTAGTCTTCTCTTGATCTTCGGGGTCCAGTGGAATTTGGTTGTAGCCGGAGTAACCATCAAGGAAACAGTAGTACTCATGGCCTGCCAATCTCTCCAACATCTGATCGATGAAAGGTAGAGGAAAATGGTCTTTTCTTGTCACGGCATTTAACTTCCTGTAGTCAATGCACACTCTCCATCCTGACTGCACACGAGTGGGGACCAACTCATTTTCCTTGTTCTTGATAACTGTAATCCCTGCCTTCTTTGGCACCACATGAATGGGACTCACCCATTTGCTGTCAGAGATTGGGTATATGATTCCCGCATCCAGAAGTTTAATTACCTCTGCTCGAACTACCTCTTGCATGGCCGGATTCAACCGTCTCTGTGGCTCGCGAGAAGTTTTAGCATTTTCTTCCAGATGAATCTTATGCATCACTACTGTAGGGCTGATTCCTTTGATATCTTCTATTGACCACCCGATTGCTTCTTTATGCTCTCTCAAAACTTCTAACAGCTCATGTTCCTGATCACTATCCAAATCGGCAGCAATGATCACAGGCAGAGATTCTATAGGATCCAGATACTTGTACTTTAGGGTGTCTGGTAGAGGCTTCAACTCCCGCTTGACAGGCTCAGCTGCTAATGAAGATGGATCAGGGGACGATGTCAAAGTAATTTCTGTAGTCTCCGTCTTTATCTCAGGCGTTGAGTCTAACAAGGCGTCAGCTTGTTCCAATAAAGTGTCCAGTGCCATGTCACTTCCCAGTGCAATCAGGCATTCTCCCAAGGGGTCTTCAATATCTGGTTCATTGACAGTTTTCTCTACTATCTCCTCAATTAAGCATGTGCTTCTGACCTCCTCATACTCAAATGGCTGCTTGCTGATATCAAAGATGTTCAGTTCCACTGTCATGTTTCCAAATGATATCTTCATGACTCCAGTTCTACAGTTGATTAGGGCATTAGCCGTAGCTAAAAAGGGACGCCCTAATATGATTGGAACTTGAATTTCTGCATTTTCCGTCTCTGTATCTAGGACAATGAAGTCCACAGGGTAGTAGAACTTATCAACTTTGATCAGCACGTCTTCAATAATTCCCCTTGGAACCTTCACAGATCTGTCAGCCAACTGAAGTGTAATTGAAGTGGATTTCAACTCTCCCAATCCCAACTAAACAAATATTGAATATGGCAGTAGATTTACACTGGCCCCCAAATCCAACAGAGCTTTCTCAACTCGATTGTCACCAATCTTGCAAGCAATGGTAGGACATCTAGGGTCCTTATACTTTACAGGCATCTTGTATTGCAAGATAGAGCTGACCTGCTCAGTCAGGAAAGCTTTCTTGGGGACGTTCGTCTTTCTCTTGATGGTGACCAAATCCTTCAGAAATTTGGCATAAGAAGGCACTTGCTGGATGGCATCTAGGAATGGAATGTTTATCTGCACTTGCTTGAACACTTCCAAAATATCATCGAACTTCGAGCTCTTCTTTGGCGGTTTCAGTCTTTCTGGATACGGAGCTTTGGGTATATACTTTTTGGAAGGATCCTCAGTAATCGGAATGGCAATGTCCGGTCCTGTGTCTTCCGTAGGCTTGTCCAGGTTTTCCTTCTCTTCTGCAGCCTTAGTGGCCTCTTCAGGCATGACCACTTGATTATCCACCTGTTTGCCTGACCTCAGAGTGGTGATGGCTTGTACATGCTCCTGACCATGCATAGAGGCAGAGGAACTTCCAATCACAAATTGCCCTTTTGGGTTAGGCACGGGTTGACTAGGGAACTTCCCTCTTTCTCTTTCCCCCACTTGATTTGCTATCTGGCCAACTTGTCCTTCTACCTTGATCATAGCCTGCTTAAGTTCTTGTATGTCTCTGTTGTTGGCCATGTTGGAATTCCTCATTTCCTGTACGGCTTGATTGGTGAAACCTTTTAGCTCTTGTATATCTTGGGAATTGCTCAGGGTAGTATTCTTCATATCTTGCTTTATCTCTTGTATGTTCTTATCCATTGATTGCATGAATGCTTTCATCATGTCTTCCAGTGATGACTGTGGTGCAGGCACTTGAGTGGTAGACTGATAAACAGGCGGTTGAGCTTGGTGAGATGGCCTGAACTGATTTTGAGCTTGAGTGGAGGTATCTCTTTGGTTCAATGGCTGATTCTGCTTCCAAGAGAAATTTGGGTGATTCCGCCACCCTGGATTGTACGTTTCAGAAAACGGTCTAGTGGTGGGTTTTCTGTAGTCATTGAAGGCATTGACTTGCTCAGTTGGGTACTCTGTTGACAAAGTTGGGCAATTTTGAGTGAAGTGCGTTTGACTATCACATAACCCGCATGCATCAACTTGGTAAGTATCTGCTACATTCAATGGTTTGTTTAAGACCATAGTGTCAAACTGACGCCTGAGAACCTTGAACTCCTCCCTTAATTCAGCATCATTCCTCACCTCATAAATGCCTCCTGTCTTGGGAGTGGGTTGTTGTCTGTCCCAACTATCTTGAAAATCCCATTGTTGTGCTCGTTCAGCCATTTCGTCTAAAGTTTTATAGGCTTCATCCCCAGTAAGACTTAAGAATTCTCTACCATTCATCGTCTCAAGCGAGTTTCGCTCACTTGGTGTTAGTCCCCTATAGAAAATTTGAACTAGCACCTCATTCTCAAACCCGTGGGGTGGGCATTTTATAGTAAGCTCTTTAAACTTCTCCCAGCTATCGGTGAATCTTTCCCCTTCTTTTTGTCTGAAATTGGTGATCTGTAGACGGAGGGCATTGATTTTGGAAATTGGGAAGAACTTGTGGTAAAACTTGCTTTGCAACATATCCCAAGAAGTGATAGATCCAGGCCTATTGTTGAGTAGCCAGGATTTCGCCCTATCATGTAGGGACAGAGGGAATAACCGAAGGCGCACCGCTTCTGCTGGGGCATTTTGTGTATTAACAATGTCGCAAATTTCCAAAAAAATCCTCACATGAACATATGGATCCTCATTCTCTAATCCTCTAAATGCAGGAAGGTGACCTATTGTACTCGGCTTCAGCTCGAAGCGAGTAGCTGGCAACACTATACATGACGGTGTGTTGGTAATGTTGGGTACGAACAGCTCCCTAAGGGATCTAGGTTGATTCCGTTCTCCCATCTTAACAGACTTTTCCGAATCAGACTCGGAACTTTGAGAATTGGTGGGTGAGTTTGGTGGCTGTCTTAGATTCTCTCTCGCTGTTCTTTCAATTTCAGGATCAAAAGCGTTTAACTCCAGATTTAAAGCCCTACGACCGAACATGCAAATAGGAACTAACAAGCTAACAACCTAACAAACTAATAAACTAAAAACTGAAATGAATTGAACTAAATTAAATTATATTAAACTAACTAAACACAATTGCAAGCAGAAATTAATTTAAACAGAAACTAAAAATTCACAAAAAAGGACCAAAAGATTTTGGCAAAAATCTACTGAACTGTTGCGGTTGCTGTCTTGGCTACAAGTGTGCTCGATCGTAGCAGGGCTGTAACACAAACAAAACAACAACAAAAAACAAAAAGAAAAATCTTTTTTTTAAAAAAAAAAATTTGTATTAGTAACACAAATAAAACAAAACAAATTACAGAAAAATAAAATCCTAATTATAACTAGTAGAAGAATAAAACGGATGTAGAAATAAATTGGTTTCAAAAAATAAACAATTCCCCGGCAACGGCGCCAAAAACTTGTTGTGCAAATTTATTTAACTCGCAAGTGCACGAATCAATTGTAGTTAATGGATTGCAAGTGCGAAGTCGAAGCCACAGGGAATTGTATTCTTGAAAACAATTTTAAATCTAAATTAATTAAATCCTAATCTAGTTCCAAATTTTTGAGAGATTTTTCTGTTTGAATGAAAAAAAACAAAAGCATGAGCAATTTAAAGTGATTGAAATCTTATGACGAAACACTAAAGTTTCAGAATCCACACTCACAAATTCATAACAACATAATTTCATGATCTATAATATTCCCCAAAGTTCTCACATATAAATCTTAAGTTTGTTTTACTATTGCTTCAAAGAATTAATCAAAAGATCCCATGTATCCATTCATAACCCAAATCACAAAAGAAATCCAATATTCGATCAAATCATTAACTGTATCCGTAAATCACAAGAAAATATCCAATCTTTATCAAAACATCAATTGTATCCAGAGAATAAATCACAGGGGAAATCCAATTTTTAACAAAGAAAACCAAGCAATCAATTATATTGAATAATCTTAAATCATCAAGTGTATCCTTGAATCACAAAAGATATCCAAGAGTTATTCAATCCAATTGATTAGAAGTAAAACAATAGAGCAATTAAACCATTAAATTGGGAAATATTACATACATGAAACAAAGTTGCTAATCATAAGTGAGGCTTCATCTTCAACCTTAGTTGAAGGTTTAGCCTCTCATGTTATTGAAAGACAAAACAAAATTGATTGAATTCATAATGTAAAATCGAGTACTTACAAATAAGAATCACAAAGTAGAGATTCAAAAGTTAAGAAAACCTTAAACTCTCTTCTTTCTCCTCTGCAATCTTCAAATTCGTAGCCCCCTAAACTAATCTGATAATTCCCTATTTACAGACCTAAAACTTAGCGTTTTACAAGTTGAAATCGGATACAATTCGTCCAGGTTTGTACCATTTAATTACGGGACGATTTTGGAATAGTAAACGTCTGAATTAGGAAAATCCTATTTCACAATGAATTGTAGTATTTTGAGTAAGCTTTCCAACGCCACTTGAATCACCTCAATCGGATATGTGAACGAAAAGTTATGATCAAAATACTGAAACATGTAGAATCTGAATTTGAATCCAATTCGAAATTTTATCCAATCTTATCCTTAATCCGATTTACCAATTTCTTGGATTTGGTTAAACTTAACCACATCATCTAGGTCTTCTCAAAGTATATTTTCTTCAACACCTACAAAATACTAAAAACACAAAACTAACACAGAACATCAGATAATAACACAGCTAAAGGATTAACACAAGTAAATTAAGGGGTCAAAATATGCAATATTTGGCACACATCAGCCATGACGGGAAGTATATTTTCCCAACAAGTGTCACTCTTAATAAAAAAATATATAAATATATAAAACTAAAAAATTCAAAAGTTAAAAAAGTTAATCTTAAAAAAAATAAATAAATAAGAAAGGTGTCTTTTGTTTATTTATATATGGTCATTTATTGTTGCTGATGTGATACACTAACAAAATTCATCAGGTGTTTTAACGAAATTTGATTGTAGGGACTAAATTGTTATTTTCGCCTATCCCGAGGATCTCTGAATTATTTTTTATATCTTTACGATTTGTAATTTAGACCAACCACAATAACTAATTTTGCATTTATCCCTTATGAAAAATATAAATGAGATATTTTCTTAAATTTGTTGAAAGGAAACTCTCAAAAACTTGATGAATCATTGAACATACTTACAAAATACTTGATTAGAAACTGAACAACAGTTGGTAGCTTCTAGGACTCCGTTATGGGGCTTAACTTACCGCTGATTTTGCATAAGAGAGACATAGAAACTTTAGATAGGTTATATAGAATCCGAAACTTTGAGAAGAACATAGAGAAATCACCTGTTTTGGTTGTAGCCTTGAGATATCTTGTTTGCAGACTTTTCAGACATAGCTTGAAGAGAAAGAGAGAGAAACTTTGAAAATTGACATTGGGTGTTTTTGAGATATAATTTTCCTCTAAATTGGGTTGAGGAAAAATGACGCATGTCTAATTTTTTTTCTTTTTTTTTTAATTGACGCGTCTCTCTTTATTAATAGCAAGTGAGATACACATGATTTATTGATAAAATATAAGGATCAAGTTCTACCTCTTGCAACCAAAAATATTGAAGACTAAGCCTTTTCATCAAACACACAACAAGCACAGCAGAATAAGTAAACACAACCACAACCCAGACTTTGTTTACGAAGTGGTAAACCCTTGAGCACCTCATGGTAAAAACCACTCCGTGGTAGCCAAACCTAGGAACTCACTAAAAGAAGACTCATAGTTACAAAATAGGTGATACACACACCCTTGAGCACCTCTAAAAGTTAGTAAGAACGACAAAGCTCCCAGCTTGTCTCCATCATGACCATCTTCAAGTAGCAACTTCCTTTACTGACCTTTCAGTAGACTTCTTCAACAAACGCCAATCAAAGATTTCAGCTTTATCATTAATCGGGCAAGGCAACACGCCAAAGGTCAACACGTCAAACAAGAGAAAGGACAGCTTCATGCTATATCACGTCCCCTCTTGAAAATCAATACCACTAGGGCACAATGCTAGTGGAGAAAAGGAGACTTTAGAGAAGAGAGTGCTCTGACAATAAAATTCCAAAGTCTTAAGAGTGAAAAGTGAAAGAAAACCTTTTATAGAGAAAACATTTCCTTCGTCATGTCATAACAGGACACTTTCTCGTTATGATGGGAAGAACAGATTTCGCAGATCTAAAATTCTCACGTCTTAACGAGACAGCAATCCCATTCTGACAGGAAGAAAAAATGCCTTTACTTCATCACCCGTTCCACCTTGACGAACCAGCTGACGGGAAACCAGGGAATCCAGCTTTGGTCTAGTTACATGTCCCGTCCTGATGAGGTTCCTCACGAGAAACTAGGAGGTCCAATTATGCTCTCATCACATCCATGTCTTGAACCAGTGCTTGATGGGAAACCAGGAAGACCAACTGGTGCTCCCATCACATCCTCGTCCTGACGCCGTTCCTAACGAGAAAACAGGGAGTCTAGTTTCTACTCTCGTCACATCCCCGCCCTGACACCGTTCGTGATGGGAAAATAGGAAGTCCAAAAATGCTCTCGTCACATCCTCATCTTGACGGGCTTCCTGACGAGAAAACAGGGAGACCAATATTTGCTCCCGTTACATGTTCTATTATGACTAGCTTTTGACGGGAAAACAGAGGGCTCTTTATTCAGTCTCGTTACCAGCCTCATTTTGATGGCACTTCTAACGGGAAATCAAGGAACTTCTCAGAAGACCCTAAAAGTACTAGGAATACCCCCAAAACATACTCTCAAAGTTTTAAGCTAAAAAGCATTACCTGAATGGTCATTGAATTACGCCAATCTAAAACTTAACAATCCCCCCCTTTGGCCATTCAATGAAAAAACCCTACAACAAAGGTTTAAAACTTTTACAAGGCACAAGACCACAATAGACCTACACATAGGCCATATCTTCTAAAACCAAACCAAAAACAAACCAAAGTGCCAAAGTGCTAAGTCAAGCGAACCTTCACCAAGACTATTGTTGAATTGTTTAAACGAAACACAACCCAACAGTTTTCTCTTAAAAAAAGCTCAAGAGAAACGAGAAGAAAAACTATAATCTAAAACATGTCACACAACAAACGTTATCTTATCCAAAACAAAGAAGAAGATATCTACAAGAAAATCAAGAGCAAGATTGAAGGCAAAGAAGGCAACCAGTCACAGTAAAAACATACAAAAAAAAAAATCCATCAAAAAAAAATTTCAACAAACCCATCAGAAGCTTTAGAACATTTCATAGCAACTATCCCCCTTTTTGTCATAAGGGCCAAAGGGATATCAATCAAGACATATTCAAGAATGAACTTATTCTCACAAGACAACCACAAGCCACAACCATTGAAAAGAGGAAAGAAGAGAACATAACTTTGTATGAAAAGCATAGAGGAGACTCTGACTTGGAGCTCACTCGTTTCCATAGTTTAAACAAGTGTGTCCGAACCACACTATCAAAATAATACATGTTCAATGAAACAAAAAACGAGGTTCTTAGAAACAGGACAATGGAAAATATCTCAGGACAAAGATATTACTTCAAAAGAAACTAGTTTCACAAAAGTCAGAACCCTTTATGGATCAGTAGAATGTCACACACCCATTCCTTCTCAATTGTCCAAGAGTTATTAAGAATTCATAATCCCATGAGTATTTCACCTTTTAACATAATGCAATGACACCAGCTTTTTCTATATGGATGAGAAAGCATGTCATCATTAGGACTCATTACGAGCACTAATCTTTGATCAAAAACAAACTTGTCATTGAGAGAGGTGATGCCATGAACACTTTTACAGACAAGTGAAACTTGTGGGGTCAACTTGTTACACACACAAAAGTATTTGAAGAATAAATAAAGTCCATAAAACAAGTCCCACATTCTCATTCTTAGACACAGTAGGTTATATTGAACATGCATTAGAAAGAAACGAGTCAAGACAAACTTGCTCTCACAAACATATTAGAGTAAAGAAAAGCAAGAGAAGAGCTACTCTGGTTTCCACAAACAACAAAACAATCGTCTTCATTCCTTACAACCCAATCAAGGATGCTACCTTGTGAGTATGGAGAATACATTCAACCAAGAATACAACAAGAATCCCAAATCAGATAAAGACAATAGAAGAAACTCCCAACAAACAAAAATAACCAAACAGCAAAAACAAAACAACAACAACAACAAAAAATGTACACCAATCACCAAAGACCTTCCTTGGATCTCAGTCAAACCTTTTCAGGCAATTCATAAACACCAATTGCAGAGTGAAGAAATTCAAAATGAGACACATCTACAGGTTTAGTAAACAGATTTGCCAATTGACGTTCTGTACCGACATGATCAAGAGTAATAACATTAGTTTCAACCAAATCATGAATAAAATGATACCTGATGTCAATGTGTTTCATACGAGAGTGTTGAACTGGATTCTTTGAAATATTAATAGCACTCTGATTGTCACAAAACACCACCATCTTCTCTTGATCAAGCCCATAATCTTTCAGAAGTTTTTTCATCCACAGGAGCTGTGTGCAACAACTTCCAACAGCAATGTACTCGGCCTATGCAGTGGAGAGAGATATATAATTCTATTTCTTGCTGAACCAAGCCACAAGATTGGTTCCCACATAGAAGCATCCACCTGAGGTACTTTTTCTGTCATCAGCACATCCTGCCCAGTCCGCATCAGAATATCCTACCAAGTTTAGATTGATATTCCTAGAATACCAAATTTCATGATTTATAGTACCATTCATATATTTGATAATGCATTTAATAGCTGTTAAATGAGATTCTTTGGGGTTTGCTAGAAAGCGAGCACACACACCAACTCTGAAAGTAAGGTCAAGCCAGCTAAAAGTCTTACACTAATGCTCATAGGAGTCCAAGAGTGACTCTTTCCATCAAGACCAAATTTTTTTACAAGTTCCTTAGCATATTTGGTCTGAGAAACAAACATTCCCAGGTCAGATTGTTGAACCTATAAACCAAGGAAATAAGACAGCTCTCCAATCATGCTCATTTCAAACATTTTCTTCATCTCCTCAACAAAAGAGTGTGAATGAGAAGCAACTGTAGATCCAAAAACTATGTCATCCACATAAATTTGAGCAATCAACATATCTTTTCCTTTCTTTCAAATGAAAAGAGTAGTGATGTGGTATTTTTATGACCAAAAATATCAATTATAAAAATAACCACTCGCAATAGGACGAATCTTTGTAGAATACGGCTATAGAGAGGGTGTCGAACCTCAAGGATTGCAGGGGTGTTGTTATCAAAATTTGAAAGATTAAAATTAACTTAATTCAAAAGAGAATGATTTGTTTATGTAATTTCAAAGTGCATGAAATTAAAGAGAGTAAATATATAAGAGAGAGAGAGTAGGGTATTGACTTCACCATGATCCGCACATCAATGGTTAACCATATTTAATTCTAGCAATTCATTCTATGCATGTTATAATTTAAACAAGAAATGAAAATAATTTCATACAATCAATGGAATAGCATAACCCATCTTCGGTTGGCACGGATCGTCTACCTAAATTACACTAAACTAGGGCGTAGTACGATCCGTCTTTCCTAGGTATGGTCTATCTAACCCTATTGATTGCATGCCAATAAAGAACCATTGTATAACCATCATTCTTATAATCACAGAAAATAAGAATGATTTGAGTTCAATAATAGTAAAATAATTTCTAAGACAAGATAAGAATTTTACTAATATTGACTTGGAATTAAAGAACAATTGCATTTAATATGATGAACAAAAATCAATTGTAGCAATTATCAGGGTTATGCAATCAACATGCATAAATTGAAAGCTAAAAAGTAAATACAATCAAACCATTGTGCTTGGAAAGGGTTACATCAATACCCAACAATTGATTTAGCCGCTCATGATCTTCTAAGCTCCACAGACAATTTACTGAAATTTAAAATCTAGAAAGCGGTGTGTCTGTTTACAATGTTTAGAGCCCTATTTATAGGGATTAGGAAACCCCTAAAAACCCTAGAAACCCTCAAAAAACAGGAGGTCAGTCTCCCAATCCAATTGGGAGACTAAAAACCAAATCCACGCTGGAAAACAATTGCTGCCATGCAATACACGCCCGAGTGCGCTCGATCCGAGGTTTTTGCGCTCAAGCGAGTGCGCTGGAGCTTAACTGTTGTGCGCAACAATTACGCGCTCGATCTCTACCCGCATACGCTCGAGCGCAGGTGCGCTCGAGCTCAAGAGTAGCTGCGCTCGATCCTAGATCCAAAATGCCCAACTTTTTGCCCTTTTAAACCCAATTTTCAATGGTTTGTCAAATTAGACCTGAAACAGAAAAACAAAACAAAATCAAACAAATAACAATGCTAAGGAATTAACATATGTAAATTAAGGGGCTTGAATGTGCAACATTCGGCGCTTATCACACCCCCCAACTTACATATTGCTAGTCCCTTAGCAATACAAAACAGAAAATAAAGTGAAAATAAAAAGATAAATCCATCTTTCGTGGGATGTACGGTTGCATTTTGCATATGCAACAAGCCTTTTAAACCCCTAGGAGTTCCCTAGAGGACAAGTGAAGTCTCGTAAGGGTTTTCCAGGAACGATACCCACAAACATTTTTCAACCATGTAGTTCCCAAGGATGCAATATCACGACCATCATGGTTCTCATTCATTAGCAGGCTTAATAGAACAAACACTATCTTCACAATTTCAGGAAATTACAACTTAGCTTCAATCATGGCAATTATGAGATATTACAAGATTCAACTGGTGTATGTGAACTCAACACATAGTCATGGGATTTCAAAACTCATCTCAATCATGCATGGATCAATACTCAAAATTCATTAGACTCCCCATCAGATAAAACAACCAAGGCAAAAATTCTCTTTTTTTTTTTTTTTTTTTTTTGAATTAGCACTTAGCTCCCTTAAGCTTTCTGATTGACCCATGTATCGAGCGTTAAGCCAATGACTCCCAAACTAGACGATTTTAGGGTATTAGGTGTAAAGACACCCCTATGGACTTACTAACTCGGGACAAAAAGGCTACGAAGCTAAGCTAATTTTTATTTTATTTTATTTTATTTTTTATCAATCAAACCAAACTTCTCACTTTTTGACGCGAACACTCACTCCTTAATGAGGCAAGAGGTCTGGTTACTTGGTGGAAAGCTCAAATTGATCGACTTTTTTTTTAAAAAAAAAAGAATTTATGCCATGGTCATTTTCCCGATAAGTCACCCAACTACATTCCAAATATTAAAACCAGACATTACTGATTCTAGATTTTATGCCCCACATGTTAGTGTGCTTGCGAAAATCAAATTGAAACAAGTAATATTTCATAATGCCAATGAAAGTAACACAACTTTAATTCCTCAATCAAGTGATCACGTGTTTGTCATATTAAGCCCATCAATGAATTTCAAATCACAACAGAAAAATTAATTGCATGCTCAGAACTAACATGTATGCCCACACCCCCCAACTTGAAATACACAATGTCCTCAGTGTGTGGGGATAAAACAGTAAAGCAATCCAAGGGATAGGAGTACCTGACCTGTCACTGTGGCGCAGAAGAAGATGCCCTTGAATCAGGTCACAACCGTGCTAAAATAGCGCGCAACAGTTCTTGCTGTGCTTCAAATCTTTCATCTGCCAGTCGCCTGTCCTCCGCCCTCTGTGTAGCAAGCGCAGATCGGAGCTCCTGTAGTTCTTGGTGGATGGGCTCATATTATGAGAAGCTCATCGTAACGGTCTACGCCGCTCCCTCTCTCTTTGCTGGCTCAGCTGTGGGTGGATCATTGTGCATAGGGCCATCAGCCTCCCGAACGTCCTCAACTACTGCGGGCTCCCAACATCGTCTCGGCATGTGGGAACAACTCGGGTTCCACTGGATTAGTCCGAACTGAGGGTGAGCAGAAATAGGCCCATCCGCGGGTGTACCCTCAATGCCTCGAGTCTGAAGGATATAGGTGAGGAGAAATGGGAAGGGAAGTCCCCATGAAGACAAACACTGAGTGCAGCGCATGATCGCCCCGTCCCAAAACTTGTGTATCTAATCCCAAATGAGCTGAGGGATGGAAATCCAAAACCCTCTCTAAAAGGCATACAGGGCCGCGAGGAAGGGGCCGCGCCGCTGAGTTTTGTGTCCAAACGAACACACATTCCACTGCAAAATGAAATCCACGAACCAAAGTCGGGAAGGCAGCAGGACCTTGCTTGTACAGTTGTGGAGATCATCGGTATAACGGCCATGGTAGATGTCGTCCACAATATAATGTAGTGTAAGATCGAACAGTAGATCTGAGTACCGAGGGGAGCCATCTCGAGCCAAAATATTAGATGGGCAAGCATGAGAACATTGCAAAGCAGTAGCAATGGCGTCGGTGGTCAGCTTAACGTCCATGCCCGCAATCGATGAAAAGAGGATTCTTGGCCGAGTACAATCAAATGTTAGATGGTCATAAAATTCTCAGACTAGGCCTTCGTAAGCAACGGGGCTGACTGGCTGGAACAGTGCTGTGAGCCTGCGGCGTTTGCATTCTTTGACCGCCCACTTTGTTGCTTGGAGGCTTTTGAAGACGGTGTCAATGGCAAACGACGTCTCCAAGATGAGCTTCCGTTGCTTCCCACATCGTGGTAAAGGCTGGGATGGGGCTTCGGGGGTGGTATCCCAAGCGGGGGGAGACCAGGAGGTGGAGGCGGGGGCCTGAAGCATGCTGCTGCGTGGTTGAGGCTTTTTGTCAAACACCTAGTGGGCACCTCAAAAGGGAAGTGGTAGAGAACCAACTCACACGGCTGCCCAACCCCTGCAAAAAGAAAGCAAACCAACACAGAAGCAGTCCGTGTGTGGAAAGGATCCCACAGACTGCTTTTTACTCACAAAAAAAAAACTGAGGGGGAACAATGGGCACTTGGGAGTTCAGGGAAGGTGGAATGGGGGAGAGAAAAGGGAACGGGGAGGGAGAAAGAGGGATGGGGAGGGTAATGTGGTGGTCGTAGTGGGTTGCTGCGATGATGGGGTGGTGATTGGTGGCGGTGAACAGTGGTGTGGGGGTGGTCGGTGCATGGTGGTTTGAGTGCAGTGGTGAGTGGGAGTCTTCGTCGGTGGGGAAGAAATGGGGGAAAGAGAGTGGACTGTGACCTAAAAAGGTCACGTGAGACCTCTGAACGAGTGCGCTCGATCACACTTGCCCAGAGGGTTGAATGGATGGGCTGGGGTACGCTCGAGCACTTTTGATGGTGAGCTCGAGCGCATTCGTGCAAGTGTGTGTCAGTGTGGAGCTGCTGCGCTCGATCCCACTCAGGGTGGGCTCGAGTGCACAGTGGGTGCGCTCGAGCCCAGAGTGTCAGTGCCTCAATCAAAGGAAATAGACGGGATCCGTCAAATTGAAGGATTCCACATCTGTACCTGCCTGGAAGTTCTGGATGCAGGGCTTCAACCTTTGACCGTTGACCTTGAACAGAGTGCCATCCTTTGGGTCCCGTAATTCAACGGCGCCATGGGGCGACACCGAGGTGACTATGAAGGGACCGTCCCATCTGGAGCGGAGCTTCCCAGGGAAAATCTAGAGTTTGGAATTGAAGAGCCATACTTTCTGGTCTGGCACAAATGTCTTGGGCAAGATATGTTTGTCATGAAAAGCCTTAGTCTGCTCCTTATAAAGGCGAGCACTATCATATGCATCTCGCCGCAGCTCCTCCAACTCTATCAACTGAAGTTTCCAGTGGGGGCCGGCTGCTTGCATGTCAAAATTGAACTGCTTAGTTGCCCATAGAGCCTTGTATTCTAATTCCACAGGGAGGTGACACGCCTTGCCATATACCAGCCTATAGGGAGACATTCCAATGGGAGTTTTGTAAGCTGTGCGGTAGGCCCATAATGCATCATTGAGGTGCAAGGACCAATCCTTTTGGTCTGGCCTAACTGTTTTCTCCAGAATATGCTTAATCTCCCGGTTATAAACTTCCACTTGGACACTTGTTTGAGGATGGTACAGAGTGGCTACCTTATGTGTGATGGAGTACTTGAGAAGCAAGGCTTTGAAAAACCGGTTGCAAAAGTGTCTACCTCCATCACTGATGATAGCCCGAGGAGTACCAAATCTGCTTAAAATGTTGGCTTAGAGGAACATTACCACAACCTTGTGATCATTGGTCTTTGTGGCAATGGCTTCTACCCACTTAGAGACATAATCCACTCCTACCAAAATGTACTCATATCCACAAGACGGTGTGAAGGGTCCCATGAAGTCAATACCCCAGACATCAAAAATCTCGACAAGGAGGATGGGGTTCAGTGGCATCATGTCCCTCCGAGATATGGCTCCTAGGCATTGACATCTCTCACAAGCTCGGCGAAATTCATAAGCATCTTTGAACAAGGTAGGCCATGTGAATCATCATTGTAGAACTTTGGCTGCTGTCTTCTTGGCACTGAAATGTCCTCCACAAGCTAGAGAATGACAAAAAGTGAGAATGCTGGAAAATTCACTCTCAGGGACACAGCGTCGGATGATCTGATCAACACAATACTTGAACAACTCCGGATCTTCTAAAAAATAGAATCGAACTTGATTGAAGAAGCGATCCTTATCTTACTTAAACCAATGAGAAGGAATCCGTCCTGTAGCTAGATAATTGATAATATTGGCATACCATGGCGGATTTCTCGGAGTGATTTCAAATAGTTGCTCATCTGGGAAAGAGTCATGAACAGGAACCGGCTGGGGTGCCTCAAATAAAATTCGTGACAGATGGTCGGCAACAACATTCTCAGTACCCTTCTTGTCCCGAATCTCAATAGCAAATTCTTGCAGAAGTAGTATCCAGCGGATCAATCGCGGCTTTGTTTCCTTCTTGGCCAGCAAATGTTGCAGAGCAGCATGATCATAAAAAATGATAACCTTTGATCCCAGAAGATATGAGCGGAATTTATCCAGAACGAAGACCACAGCTAGCAATTCTTTCTCGGTGGTTGTGTATGACTTGAGCATCCATTAGAGTCTTGCAAGCATAATAAATGACATGAGGAAGCTTGCCTACCCGTTGGCCCAAAACTGCACCCACAGCATAGTCAGACGCATCACACATGATTTCAAAGGGCAGTGACCAATCAGGAGGCTGCAGGATGGGGGCAGAAGATAACAGAGACCGGAGCTTCTGGAATGCCTTGTGACATGCTTCATCAAAGTGAAAAGGGGCGTCCTTAGCAAGCAAGTTACATAAGGGCCTTGCAATTGTACTGAAGTGCTTGATGAAACGGCGATAGAAGCCGGCATGCCCTAGGAAAGAACGGATCTGCAACACTGAAGTGGGCGGCGGTAGATTTTCAATTAGCTCAACTTTAGCCCTGTCCACCTCAATACCTCTTTTGGACACTATAAGGCCCAAAACTATACCTTCCTGCACCATGAAGTGGCTCTTCTCCCAACTTAAAATCAGGTTAGTTTCTTTGCAACGTTGAAGCACAAGTGAAAGATTATGGAGACATTGATCAAAAGAAGATCCAAAAACAAAAAAGTCATCCATAAATACCTCCAAAAATTTCTCTACCATGTCTGAGAAGATAGACATCATACATCTCTGGAATGTGGTAGGTGCATTGCATAAGCCGAAGGGCATGTGTCGGTAAGCAAAGGTGCCGAATGGACATGTGAACGTCATCTTCTCTTGGTCTTGGGGATTAATTGCAACCTGATTATACCCGGAATAGCCGTCTAGGAAGCAATAATAGCTTTGGCCAGCAAGACACTCCAAATTTGGATCAATGAATGGGAGCGAGAAGTGATCCTTCCAGGTATGGGAATTGAGCTTTCGCTAGTCGATGCAAACACGCCATCCCGTGGTTGTGTGCTGTAGAACCAACTCTCCAGTAGAATTCTCAACGACGGTGATGCCGGATTTCTTTGGAACCACTTGAGTGGGGCTCACCCATTTGCTATCTGAGATAGGGTAGATGATGCCTGCATCAAGTAACTTGACTACCTCTTTCATCACTACCTCTTTCATGTTTTGATTCAACCGGTGTTGTGCCTCACGGGAAGGTCGAGCATCTTCTTCCAAATGGATCCAGTGCATACAGATAGAGGGGTCGATGCCTTTCAAATCTGCCAAGGTCCATCCAATGGCTTCTTTATATTCCTTTAGCACTGCTAGCAGGCTATCCTCTTGGTCCTTTGAAGGTCGGAAGCAATGATGACCGGCAGAGTGTTGTTAGATCCAAGAAATGCATACTTGAGCTTTGCTGGCAGGGGCTTCAACTCGAGTTTCGGTGAAGACAGTAGAGAAGGAACAGGAGGAGTGCTCGATGTCACAGGTAGGGGCTCCTTTACTACTCTCCATGGATGGAAATCTGCACTTGCGGCTGTTTCTAGCAAATCATGGACCTCTTTGATATACTGGTCGGTATTGAACTCTTCAAAGTCGAAGTAATTCAAGCAAGCTTCCATTGGATGCTTTGTCAGGAGACTAGGTAGTGAATCTTCTACATATTCTTCAATGTTGTCCAAAAAGAAACACTCATTCTGATCAGGAGCATACTGAAATGCAGTAAAGATATTCAACCGAACCTTCATATTGCCAAATGATATCTCCATGACTCCAGTTCGACAATTGATACATGCATTCGCTGTGGCTAATAAAGGGCACCTAAGGATGACAGGAACCAGCTTATCAGGATTGGGCACAGGCTCGGTGTCAAGCACTATAAAGTCGACTGGGAAGAAAAATCTATCCACCTAGATGATCACATCTTCTACAATCCCTCTAGGCTTCTCAATCGACCGATCAGCTAGTTGCAGAATCACTGTGGTGGGCTTCAGCTCCCCTAGGCCGAGCTGCTGATATACTGAATAGGGAAGTAAATTCACACCAGCTCCCAGATCTAAGAGTGCCTTAACAATTTCCCTTTTTCCGATGATGCATGAAATTGTAGGGGCCCTGGGGTCCTTGAACTTCGGAGGAGTGTTGTGCTTAATCAGGGAACTCACTTGCTCAATCAAAAGGACTTTCTTGGGGATGTTATTTCTGCTCTTCCTCTTTTGAATACACAAGTCTTTAAGGAACTTGGCATAGGCAGGCACTTGTGCGATGGCATCAAGAAGGGGGAGGTTGATTTTTACCTGTTTGAACATCTCCATCATTCTTTGTATTTTCTCTCCTTGTTTCCCAAAGTGGGATGGTACCTTGAGACGTTCTGGGAAGGGGGCCTGTGGCTCATATGGAATCTCTAGAGTGGGAGCTGCTGATGACGAAGCCTCATTGCTTACTTGCTTACATTTATCATTCTGCAGATTCTGTGCAACCTCCGTGTGCTCATCCTTCTTCTCCTCCACATGATTGTCAACTATTCTTCCGCTTCTCAAGGTGGTGATGGCTTGAACTTGCTAATCGTATGAAATGCCCTCATCTACCATGTAGTGCCCCTTATGATTTCCCACCAACTGACTCGGAAGCTTTCCTTCGTCTCTTCTATTGAGGGTGCTGGCAAGTTGTCCGACTTGAGCTTCTAGCTTGGCAATGGATTGGGAATGTGAGTTTACTATTTCCTCCTGAGATTTGATCGTCTGCTTTATCTGGCCCGCCAGCTCGCTCATCATTTTAAGCACCCGATCCTCAAAATTAGAATCTGAGGGAAGTGGTGCGGCCTGGTATTGCTGCTGTGGAGGCCGGTAAGTGGAATGAGGTTGATAGGGCTGCCTGTTGGATTGAGCTTGATTGTGTGGCCCTGGGGCTGAATTGCCCGAATGTGCATTCTTCCATGAGAAATTTGGATGATTTCTCCACCTGGGGTTGTAGGTATTGAAGTACGGATCATTACCTGGTCTGGAGAAAGCTGCATTAACCTGCTCATCAACAATATCAGTATAATTTCCAGTAACAAGGCAGTTATTTACATGTTGCATAGGACTAGAACAGAATGAGCATGGTTCAGGTGGTGTGTGCGTGTGAGCAGCATTAGGAGCAAAACCAGCAGTCATCCATTGGTCTAGCTTCTTGGTGATAGCCTCAACTACTTGGTTGGCCATCTTTGGGGAATGGCCTGCTTCATACAAACTCTCTGTCTTGAGTGCTTTAGGTGCTGGTACCCTTCGTTTGGTGGAAACCTGTTGAAGAGAATTGTTACTCAAATTTTCAAACATAGCCCATGCTTCATCTTAGCTTTTTAACATGAAAGTTCCCCCACATGATGCATCCACCATTTTTCTATTGGACTCGGTCAGGCCATCATAAAAACACTGCACTAGCAGCCATTTCGGGACAGCGTGGTGTGGACATGATCTAAGCAAGCTCTGCAGCCTATCCCAAGTCTCATGGAAATCTTCTCCCTCATATTGGGAGAAGCTAGTGATAGCTCTCCTAGTGTCATTGGTCATTCCTATGGGGTAATACTTCTTAAGAAATTCTTGCTGCAATTGAGCCCAAGAAGTGATAGAGTTGGGTGTTAAGGACTGGAACCAATGTTTGGCTTTTTCCTTGAGGGAGAAAGGAAAAAGACGCATCCTTAGGGCATCCTCAGTGAATCCATTCATTTTAGTGGTATCACAAATTGCTTCGAAATCACTGAGGAAGTCATAAGGATTTTCAGTGGTAAGCCCTAGGAAAGAAGGTAAACTTCGTATAGTGCTGGGCTTAATTTCATAATGGGTTACCGTAAGTTCCGGCAGCCGGAGACATGTGGGAGTAGTGTAAGTCGTAGGAAGATAGTGATCTTGCAAAGCTACGTGGTTACTGTCTCTCATGGTCTCAGTGGCATGCTCTTCTAGGAAATTAGGGGTCCTTTGGGATCTAATTTGTCTAAGAGTGCGTTCAATTTCAAGGTCGCAAGAAATTAATGGAAAAGACAAAGAACGGCGACCGAGCATAAACAAAACAGAAAATAAAGAAAAACTAAGCTAAAACAGAAAAGTAAAGCTCACAAACGGCCCTTAGATGTGCTGGGATTTTGGATGTAGGTTGCTGCAAGTGCGCTCGATCGCACGGCAGGGTGCGCTCGAGCGTACTTCCGCAGATGGGTGCGAGCGCAGGATGGGAGGGCTTGAGCGTTGCTGGCTTGATTCCTGCTAAATTGCGTCCATGCGCTCGATCGCATGCGGTCTGTGCTCGATCGCAATCACAGAGAAGGCAGCTACGGACCTGTTTGTAAATTCTAAAAAAAATAAAAACCAAACACACAACAGAATTAAAATTAGCAACTTAAAACAGAAAAATAAATTACTAAGCTAAAATCAATCCTTAAATTTAGATAATGAAACCGTTAAGCAGTTCCTCGGTAACGGCGCCAAAAATTGATGTGGTATTTTTCTGACCAAAAATATCAATTATAAAAATAACCACTGGCAATATAGGACGAATCTTTGTAGGATACGGCTATAGAGAGGATGCCGAACCTCAAGGACTAAAGGGGTTTTGTTATCAAAATTTGAAAGATTAAAATTAACTTAATTCAAAAGAGAATGATTTGTTTATGTAATTTCAAAGTGCATGAAATTAAAGAGAGTAAATATATAAGAGAGAGAGAGAGTAGGGTATTGACTTTACCACGATTCGCACATCAATGGTTAACCATATTTAATTCTAGCAATTCATTCTATGCATGTTATAATTTAAACAAGAAAACATATGAAAATAATTTCATACAATCAATGGAATAGTATAACCCATCTTCGGTTGGCACGGATCGTCTACCTAAATTACACTAAACTAGGGCATAGTACGATCCGTCTTTCTTAGGTATGGTCTATCTAACCCTATTGATTGCATGCCAATTAAGAACCATTGTATAACCATCATTCTTATAATCACAAAAAATAAGAATGATTTGAGTTCAATAATAGTAAAATAATTTATAAGACAAGATAAGAATTTTACTAATATTGACTTAGAATTAAAGAACAATTCCATTTAATATGAAGAACAAAAATCAATTGTAGCAATCCTCAGGGTTATACAATCAACATGCATAAATTGAAAGATAAAAAGTAAATACAATCAAACCATTGTGCTTGGAAAGGGTTACATTAATACCCCATAATTGATTTAGTCGCTCATGATCCTCTAAGCTCCACAGACAATTTACTGAAATTTAAACTCTAGAAAGCGGTGTGTTTGTTTACAATGTTTAGAGCCCTATTTATAAGGATTAGGAAAACCCTAAAAACCCTCAGAAAACTGGAGGTCAGTCTCCCAGTCCAATTGGGAGACTGAAAACCAAATCCACGCTGGAAAAGGATTGCTGCCGTGCAATACACGCCCGAGTGCGCTCGATCCGACGTTTTGTGCGCTCGAGCCTAGCTATTATGCGCACGAGCGCAGGCATGCGCTCGATCCCTAGCCGCATACACTTGAACGCAGGTGTGCTCGAGCTTAGGAGTAGCTGCGCTCGATCCTAGATCCAGAATGCCCAGCTTTTTGCCCTTTTAAACCCAATTTTCAATGGTTTGTCAAATAAGGCCTGAAACACAAAAACAAAATAAAATCAAACAAATAACAATGCTAAGGAATTAACATATGTAAATTAAAGGGCTTGAATGTGCAACATTCGGCGCTTATCAAGTAGAGTTAGATGTTCCACAAGTAAACCCATGTGAGACAAGATAAGCTGTGAGTCTCTCGTACCATACTCTAGAAGCCTATTTCAACCCATATAAAGCTCTCTTCAGCCTGTATACATGATCAGTGTGATGAGGATCCTTGAACCCTTTAGGCTGTTCCACATAGAATTCTTCTTGTAGAATTCCATTTAGAAAGGCACTTTTAACATCCATTTGATACAATTTAAAACCAAAAGTGCACGCTATTCCAAGAAGAATTTGAATAGACTCAAGTCTGGCAACTGGAGCAAAAATCTCATCAAAGTCTATCCCTTCAACTTGAGTATGCCCCTGAGCAACCAATCTAACCTTATTTCATATCACAGTGTCATGTTCATTAGACTTGCTCTTGCAGATCCATTTTGTACCTATGACATTTTGATCACTAGGTCTGGGAACCAAGGTCTGGACATCATTTCTAGTAAATTGATTCAACTCCTCGTGCATAGCTTCAATCCAGCTTTCATCTTGTTGTGCTTCTTCAACCTTCTTTGGTTCGAATTGAGACATATAACACAAGTGAGAAACTTGATTTTTAAGACCCTATTCCGAATCCTTTCTCCTTCAGTAACATTTCCTAAGATATTTTCCTGAGGATGATTCAAGATTAGATGAGGAGTATCTTTAGACAAGACTTTAGGGCTGGTGGGCTCAACATTTGACTCAGGTGAAGCAAATTCCACTATCCCTTCTGATTCCTCCGCAGCTGGTTCTTCAACTTCCTCTAGCTTCTCTTTGCTTTCAAGTGGTTGACTCCTAACATCGGAGGATTCATCATGAATCACTACATTTATAGATTCCATGACAATGAATATTCGACTGTTGTAAACCCGATATGCCCTACTCGAATGAGAATATCCGAGAAAGATTCCTTCATCATTCTTGGTGTCAAATTTACCAAGATTTTCCCTGTCACGGAGTATGAAGCATTTACTTCCAAAAACGTGGAAGTATTTCACAATTGGTTTCTTCCCCTTCCAAGTCTCATACGGTGTCTTCTCAATGCTTGGCCTTCGATAAACTCTATTAATAATGTGACAGGCGGTAGTGACAGCTTCTCCCCAGAAATACGTAGCAAGGTTCTTCCCATATAACATAGCACATGCCATATCTTGGATGACTCGATTCTTCCTTTCGACAACTCCATTCTGTTGAGGAGTGATGGGTGAGGAGAATTCTTGTTTTATGCCTGACTCTTCCATGGTCACTTCTTATCTGTTGAATGGCACATCCCTTCTCATTTTGGATTCTTTTGAACAAAATTTTGGCTTGATCACATGCTTTGAACTTGTCCTTCAGTAATATTACCCAAGTGAATCTAGAATAGTCATCCACAATCACCATGATATACTTCTTTCCTCCCATACTTTCACTTCTTGTGGGACCTATCAAATCCATGTGAAGCAACTCCAAAGAATATGTGGTGTGAATGGACTTTGTTGCTCTGTGTTGAGATTTGATTGTTTTCCCAGTTGACATGGTCCACATACCATCTTCTCAAGCTTGCTGAACTTTGGCAAATCACTGATCAACTCATTTTTAGACGCCCTAAAGAGATCCTTTAAATTCAGATGTCCTAGACACTGATGCCATTGTTCAACAATGTCCAACTTGGCTTGCTTACAACTGAGAGTGGTCGAGGGACCAATCCCATAGCAATTATCAGACGTCCTGACACCTCCCATAATCCATTTTCCATCTTCACTGAACACATTGCATTCTTTTTGCCTTGAGATTCATCACATAGAGTACTTCACGAATCTCTGGAATCCCTTTGATTTCAATTGATCCCCTTCCTTTGATTTGAGCATGATTTATGTCTCCAAATGTAACACTACCACCTCTCTACTCATTTAAACAGCTAAACACAAATTTGTCCCCTGACATGTGCTTAGAACAAGCACTATCGAGGTACCATAAACATGAATCAAGAGCTCTTAAAGAAATGTGAGCAACAAAATCAACATGATCATCTTCTTCCATAGGACACTTCTTGAAAGAGCAACTGCATTGACTAAACTCTTGACTATGCACAAAAGAGAAGGGGTATTTCTTCGAGATTACACTAGTAAGAAAATCTAGTTTGGAGATTATGAGTTCCATTTGTTGTTGAACAAGGTTAACATTTTTCTTATTAGAGACAGTCTTGGAAGACTTGGTATTCTCATGCATCAAAAGAGGACATTTAGCACGAAAATGTCCTTGGAGCCCACAGTGAAAACAAGGCCTACCTTTTTTAGCAGAACTAGGTTCATATGAGGGACAATCAGGAGATTTCACATCCAACATCATAGATTGTTCAGCAGACAAAAGTTCTTTTCTTTTTATTTCATTTTCCAATTTTAGTATTTCCATTTCAGAATTGACTCTAACTAACTCATCCATAATACGCTCAGTGTCAAGATTAACAGAGCAAATTTCCTTGGACATCGTGTCAAAGGAGTAATTTAAAGCATCCAAAGAGAGAGTAGGATTATCATGGTCAATATCAATATAGTACGAAGACTTAACAGATTCAGCAACACCCCAAAGTCTTTTAAACAACAAAGCTCATTAAGAAAAGGAATATACATAGACAATACAGAGCCCACAAAAACGAGGAAATGAACATGCTCAAGACGTAAGTCAAAAATTGACCGAACCCGCTCTAATACCAATTGATAAAATATAAGGATCGAGTTCTACCTCTTGCAAACAAAAATATTGAAGTAAGCAACTAAGCCATTTCATCAAACACACAACAAGCACATCGGAATAAGTCAACAAACACAACCACAACACAAAGTTTGTTTACAAAGTGGAGCACCTAAAGGTTAAAACCACTCCGGGGCAACCAAACCTAAGAAATCAATAAAAGAAGACTCACAGTTATAGAATAGACGATACCCACACCCTTGAACACCTCTAAACTCAGTAAGAACGGCAAACAACCAGCTTGTCTCCATCGTGACCATCTTCAAGCAGCAACTTCCTTTATCGACCCTTCGATAGACTTCTTCAACAAACTCCAATCATATATTCCAACTTTTTCATTAAGCGAGCAAGGCAACATGCCAAAGGCCAACACGCCAAACAAGAGAAAGGATAGCTTCACGCTATATCACGTCCCCTCTTGAAAATAAATACCACTAGGACCCAATGCTAGTGGAGAAGAGGAGACTTCAGAGAACCGAGAGCTCTCGAAATAAAATCTCAAAGTTTGAAGAGTGAACAGTGAAGGAAAACCTTTTATAGAGAAAACATTTCCTTCGTCACGTCATAACGAGACACTTTCTCGTTATGACAGGAATAACAGATTTTAGAGATATAAAATTCACATGTCTTAACGAGATAGTAATCCCGTTTTGACGAGAAGGCAAAATCCTCTACTTCATCACATGTTCTGTCCTGACGAACCAGCTGATGGGAAACCAGGGAATCCAACTTTGGTCTCGTTGCATGTCCCGTCTTGACAGGGATCCAGCCAAGAAACTAGGAGGGCCAATTTTGCTCTCGTCACATCCACATCTTGACGCAGTTCCTAACGGGAAACCAAGAAGACCAGCTGCTACTCCCATCACATCCTCATCCTAATGGGAAAACAGGGAGTCCAATTTCTGCTCTCGTCACATCCTATTCTTGACACCGTTCCTGACGGGAAAACAGGAAGTCCAGAAATGCTCTCGTCACATCCTCGTCTTGACAAGCATCCTGACGAGAAAACGGGGAGACCAATATTTGTTCCTGTTACATGTTCCGTCGTAACAGGCTTCTCACCGGAAAACAGAGGGCTCTTTATCCAGTCCCATTACCAGCCTCATTCTGACAAGACTTCTGAGAGGAAATCAGGGAATTTCTTAGAAGACCCTAAAAGTACTAGGAACACCCCCAAATCATACTCTCAAAGTTTTAAGCTAAAAAGCATTACATGAATGGTCATTGAATTAGGCCAATCTAAAACCTAACAGTTTTTAATAAAATTTATTTCAACTTTATCTCTCCTATTAAAAAAACATGTCATTTTCACATGCTCAAGGAACACATATCATTTTTAATAATTGAGTTGTAGAAGTTCCTCTAACCCAATTTGTAGAAAAACTCTATTCGTGTTTTTGGGACTATAATTGATGGTTCAAAATGGTGAATTTTAGGGTTTTAAAGTTTAAATATATAGGCTGGCAACATTTTAGATACACTCACAGACTTTAGAGTTTTAGTGCAACTAGGGTTTTAGGGCAACTATAAAACGAGTAATTCTAGGAGACCTACTTGTGTCCAACTAAGAATGATGTGGCTATTAATGTCACCATTGGGTTTGTGATTGATCATTATTGAATTTTAATCAAATGGTGATTTTAATAGTCACATCATTCTTAGTATGACACAAGTAGGCCTTTTAGAATTACTCCTATAAAACTAACCTTCGTTTTAAAAACAATGTTCTTATCCTTGTTCTTTTGGAACAATAAAACTGTCAACAACAAATTTAGTTTAGTTTCCTTTTAAAGCTCAACTTCTTTTCCATTTTGAAATAGAGAAAGTCTAGGTTTTATTCTCCTAACCATCTCTATACATATATTTTTTTAAAAAAAAATTTACCATTGAATATGTAGGACCCACATATAAATCTACAAATGGAATGATAAATTTCTCTTTGAAATAACTTAGGAAATCAGCTCCTACAAAATAGAGATGGGTTGACATCTAATTAGGACTTGTTTTAACAAAGTAAACTTTCTTTTTTGGGAAAAGTGACAGCTGGCCAAATTTTGTTAGGATTTAGAGTTCAATTTTATTAACTTTTTAAGCCCTTTTTCATCCCTCTAACATACTCCTTTATTGAAACCCACGAAATTAAAAGAGATAATTAAAGAAATAGATACCAAACAATAAATAAAATATAAAGTAGCAAACAACAACATAAAAATTACTCTAGCAAGTCTTGGGTGCTACGGTCTATGTGTCTGGAGTATCCCTTTAACATTTTGTGATTTGATTCCATGTAGAGTTAAAAATAAGGGTTAAATACTCCAAACCCCCATAGAGTTTCCCAACTTTATTTTTTCCTCCCTGCGATTTCATTTTTATCACAGGAGGTCCCTGTGGTTTTGATAAATGACCAAGTTAGTCCATCCGTTAGTTGACCGTTAGTTGACCATTAGGACTGACACGTGGACCAATCAGATGTTGACACGTGACACCTACTTTAATTTTTTAATTTTTTTTAAATTAAAATAATGTTTTTTTAAAAAAAAATAAAAATAAATAAAAGAAAAGGAAAAAAAATTGGGGGTGGCTCGTGGCCAATTGAGGGTGGCCCTTTGGCCATGGGAGTGGCCTGGCCACCCCCTGGTGCCCGGGGGTGGCTCAGCCACCCCCTTGGGCTCCAAGGGGGTGGCCGAAACCACCCCCAGTACCCACTGGGGGTGGTTGATGAGATTCAACAAGCACCATTAAAGGATCCGTTGCATGTTACAGTTGGGCCTATTACTAGAGCAAGATCCAAGAAGATCAAAGAAGCACTTAATGGGCTGATTCAAGAGATTTGGGCTGATTCTAAAATGAGGCATTCCAAGCTTGGCCCAAAGGAGATGAAGGCGTAATAAATTTGATCCAAGCTATTCATGGAGCAGATTGAACAAAATTTCCTTAGCAATGGCATGGATTAATGGTTAATTATGGCTAATTGACTATCCAATTACATACCAATTAATTGGATGATTGACTTGCCAAATTACATGCCAATTAGTTGGTTGATTGACTTACCTATTTCAAGACCTTCCTTAGGCGTGATTTAATTGCCAATCTCAGTCTATTTTTGGCATGGAGGAGCTGCAAATTTCATACCAAATCAACCTTAATTTTAGGTTTTTATTAGTTAGTCCTTTTTTACTTTATTTACTTTCCAATGTTGGAACTAATTTAATTTCCTTTCCATAGCAAGTAGGTAGTCATATTTCCAGCCATGCTTTATAAATACCATGCACTCATTGTAATGGAGATCATGAATGAAAATTATAAAAAGTGAGGTTTGCTTCTTCTTTTGGTTCTTCAAAGAACTTGTGAACTTATCAAGGATTCTTCCTTGTGGCGTTCAAACTTTATACCTTCGGTTCGCGTTTCATTTATAAACGTTGGGTTGATGGTTGTTACTTCATACCTTTGGTTCACGTTTCATTTAAAAACGTTTGGTCAAGGTTTTCTATCCAAAAAAAATCTGAATTTTAGCTTTCTTGGGTAAGTATTCCAATATTGTTGTTGGGTCTCAAAAGCGCGTCGATTGAGGTTCGCATCATTTGGTATCAGAGCACAGTCTCTAAAATCAGGTTTACTATCCTTTTGTTTTTATCTTTAGTTTATTGTTATCATCCTATCTTGTTCTGTTTGTATTCATTATTCCTTCTTGGTGTTTTACATCGTGCACTAAGTTAAAATCGTGCACCAAGTTCAAAAAAAAACGAAAAAAAAAAAAACACAAACAAAACAAAACAATTGTTCGTTTGTTTTGTTTCTTCTTTCTTATGTTCTCTTCCTTTGATTCATTGTTTCTATAATATTTTCCTGTTCGTTTGTTTTCTTTCTTCTTTCTTTTGTCCTCTTCCTTTTATTCATTGTTTCTATAAATTTTTCCTACCGTCGGTATTGGTTTAAATACTACAAGTTGAATTTCTTGATCAAGTTTATTAGTTCAATAAAGAACTGAAAAGGGGAAGGTACGAGTGGAAAAAGGCAAGAGAGTGTGAGACTAATATCGAAAACAAAGCCAATTTAAGAGTGAAA
>NC_081541.1:21291171-21321171 GCF_901000735.1 Corylus avellana | reverse complement strand
ATTAGTTGGTTGATTGACTTACCTATTTCAAGACCTTCCTTAGGCGTGATTTAATTGCCAATCTCAGTCTATTTTTGGCATGGAGGAGCTGCAAATTTCAAACCAAATCAACCTTAATTTTAGGCTTTTATTAGTTTGTCTTTTTTTACTTTATTTACTTTCCAATGTTGGAACCAATTTAATTTTCTTTCCATAGCAAGTAGGTAGTCATATTTTCAGCCATGCTTTATAAATAGCATGCACTCATTGTAATGGAGATCATGAATGAAAATTATAAAAAGTGAGGTTTGCTTCTTCTTTTAGTTCTTCAAAGAACTTGTGAACTTATCAAGGATTCTTCCTTGTGGCGTTCAAACTTTATACCTTTGGTTCGCGTTTCATTTAAAAACGTTGGGTCGATGGTTATTACTTCATACCTTTGGTTCACATTTCATTTATAAACGTTGGGTCAAGGTTTTCTATCCAAAAAAAAATCTGAATTTTAGCTTTCTTGGATCAGTATTCCAATATTGTTGTTGGGTCTCAAAAGCGCGTCGATTGAGGTTCGCATCAGTGGCTCAGCCACCCCATGGAGCCTTGGGGGTGGCCGAAACCACCCCCATGGAGCCTAGGGGGTGGCCGAAACCACCCCCAACCACCATTGGGGGTGGTTTCAGCCACCCCTTGGAGCCCAAGGGGATGGCCGAGCCACCCCCTGGGCACCAGGGGGTGGCTCGGCCAACCCCATCCGGCCAGATGGGGGTGGCCAGGCCACCCCCATGGCCAAAGGGGGTGGCTCGAATGGCCAAGGAACCACCCCCAATTTTTTTTCCTTTTTTTTTTTTTTTTAAATACATTTTTTTTAATTTTTAAAAAAAATTAAAAAAATTAAATGTGTCACATGTCAGCATCTGATTGGTCTACGTGTCAGTCCTAACGGTCAACTAACGGATGGACTAACTTGGTCATTTATCAAAACCACAGGGATCTCCTGTGATAAAAATGACACCCTAAGGGGGAAAAAATAAAGTTGAAAAACCCTAGGGGGGTTTGGAGTATTTAACCCTAAAAATAAATCGGAAACCAGGATAAGTTTTCTTGAGTCTACAGTAACCCCATCCGCAATTTTTATTTCCTTTTTATGAAATCAGTCAACCTTCAAATTTTCATCAAGTTTGGACTTATGGATTGTTGCGGAGAACTCTGGAATTTCCAGCGGGAACTTTCTTTCAGGCTTTTTTTTGCTTCCAAAACGGGAAAACACGATTTGTTTTGCCCCTCATTCATTAACCCACGACTTTTCTTTATAAATTCACGCCCTAGAGCATAAAAGTGTCAGATATTCATAAAAAATTAAAAATACATAAATAAATAAATAAAAAATTACCTTTCTCTTTCGAAAAGGACGCTAAAAGAGCTTTGCAAATGATTCGTTGTTTCGAAGAGAAAAGTGCATGAACAAGTGCTTAAGTTTTAGGAGAATCTTTTTGGATGATTCGTTTAAGAAAAAGTGAATAAGAAATTCGTGATCTTGGTGAATGAAGGGTTTTCTTTGTTTATCTCTCTCTGTAGGTGGTCCCCAGGGGTGGAGATAACGACGTACGCTCTGTTTTCATCGGTGAAAAGAGTGTTTAACGATTCATCATCTTGGATTTCAAGACTTCTCCCTTCCATCAACCTCTCCTCTTAAAAGGATCGAAATTCTATCATTCTTTCAAATCTATAAAATCCAAATAATTCATTCTTCTCAATTTCAAAAATCAAAATATCATCCTTCCTTCTTCAAATTTAGAAAGTTCTAAGATTTAACCATTTTAAAATTCAATAATTATCATCATTCTTTTAATTTTTAAAATTCCTCTTTCCTTCTTAAAGGACAACATAACATGTAGAAGCATAAATGTTTTTTAGAAACGTTTTGTAGTTTTGATTTCAAAGTGTTCTAATTTATTATATAGAAGCGAGCATTTTTTGAATAAGTCCACATTTAAAAGTGTTTTGTATTTTGAAAAGTGTTTTATGTTTTTAATTATTTATTAATGATTTTGAGAAGTAATTTTTGTTTAAAAAACAAAAAACGTTTTCAAAACTATTACAAAAGAAACGATTTCTAGAAACCTGTGTCTAAGTGTTCCCAATTTTGGTGACTTTCCCAATTGGGATATTTTCCTACCTAAATTGAACTACTTCCTCAAACTACTTTTTGAGCTTAAAAATTCATAAATCATAAAACAAGCATTTCTAAGTTAGCCGCCACATTAACCTTCGTGCTTATTTACAACCCTGTAGTCTAAATAGGCTTGACTAAAATATAGGAAGAAATTGCGGAAGAATAACAACATTAATGCCCTAACCCAACAAAAGCGCCGATAATATCTCTCCCATAGTCTTTTCGGACGTTTCACCCTCATTATCCATCTCCAAACCAGTCTCGAGGACTGCAGCATCCAAGACAAGCTTCCGTTTTGCAATCTCATAAACATTCTCATCAACAGTACCCTTGGTCACCAGCCTGCAAAGATACAAGAACAAGTCAAGCAAATAAAAAACACATTTACCAAATATTAAAGCTTCAAGCAAGCACCTGTATATGGTAACAGGCTTTGTTTGGCCAATGCGATGACAGCGATCTTCAGCCTGGCGGTCAATCTGTGGGTTGAAATCCATGTCATGGATGACGACAGTATCAGCTCCAGTCAAGTTCAAACCCTGCCCTCCAGCTCTGGTGGAGAGCAAGCAAGCAAATATACATGCATCGTTATTGAATGTGTCCACTATTGTCTGTCGCTCTGTCACCTGTGTACTGTCATTCTAAGAGCTTCATTAATCACAACAAATAATTCAAATACTAAATCATATACCACTCAATTCACCATATCAATTACATACATTCAAATCATAATCAACCAATAATTTGATGCACTTGATACAATCCAATCACCAAAACACACTGTTAATTCAATACTACCTTGAGAGTGACCCAACGTATCATCTTCTTCATTTCAAGGGAGGTTAGCACCTAATTCAAAACAATACAGGAGCATAACCCTAGTTGATATGGCAGCCATGTGAACTAGAAGTGTCATTTAATTTAAGTATCCAGGTGGCTAGTAACTAGTCATTATATAGTCAACGTTATTTATGGAGTCTTGTTGGTAGCTGTAGCTTAGTAAGTTGTTTTTGTATTGGAAGTTGTCTAATCATTCAGTTGTGCTGGACCGTCTACTCATTAAGTTGTGTTTGTTGGAAGTTGACTATCATTTGATGCAAGTTTGAACTACTCATGCATTGTACTAACTATAAATATCAATGAGAAATGACAGAAACTCAATAGAGTGATTTTGATTCACAAAATTATTAGCAAGTGTTCTTGCTTTTGGAGTTGAGTGATTCTTCCAAACAATCAAGCATGTGGCCTGGTCGCGTTGAGTGGCATCCGTGATTAGTAGCATTGAGTGACATCCACTACCCCTGGATGAGTGGCATCCCAGGAATAGCCCTTTCTTAGGTTGAATCCTTTGGGTTTTAAACATTCTCCACAGGTCTTGACCTACATCAAATTGGAATTAGTGCAAATTTTCTCGTTGTAGTGTTTGACCAAAAGTTAAAAGGTTTATGTGATGGCTCCATGACGTCAAAGAAACACTAATAGTGTTTATGTACAATCTGAACTTGTTGCCTTAGAGGCAAGCTAATCAAGCTCTCCAACAAATGATTAATGAAATCCTTAAGTAGATTCCACCCTCTCCAAGTTGTAGTCGAGAGTGAACGCATCGATTACTACCATGGGACCACATGCATGATTACCATTAAAGGAAGTATACAAGAGAAAATACCTAACTAGAAGGAGAAGCAACAAAATATTCTTCAACGATTGCAAATTTAAGGGTACTTCCAAAACAGGCTTCATAAAAACAACCTCCATCTTTAACCACATGATATCCAGTCAATGAATGTGCCTCCATCATTCCAAGACTTTTCTTATGCTGCACTATTTGTTTTCCGAAAATGCCCGTAATGCCCCTGCTCAAAGACGCTCCAACCTTGGAGCCAATTCCTACTATACAAACGGAGAAAGTGTTGATTTGGGGGAAAGTGGTGCTCATAGATAGCTCATTGTATTTCCTCGGTGTGTTTCTTGGTTTTGGAGAATGGCTCTCTCACATGGTTGTTTAGTAGCTCTCGGGACTTGACGCAAGGGCACCATCTATCTCCTTTGCTATTAGTCATAGTGATGGAGGCGTTGGGTAGGATGATTAGAGGATTGTTATCTGGCTTCTTTGTGGGGATAGGGGTTGATATCTCTCTTCTTCTGCTTCTTGATGACACCTTGCTTTTTCGTGGGGCCAACCCAAATCATCTTCGCAATTTACAGAGCTTATTCTTATGTTTTGAAGCAATGTCGGGTTTGAAGATAAACTTAGCCAAGTCAGAATTAGTTCCGATGGGAAATGTTGATAATGTGGGTGGGCTGGCTAGGATTCTGGGTTGTCAGGTTATATCCCTGCCTTTTCTTGGTCTTCCGTTGGGGGCTTCCTATAAGGCCAAACATATATGAGATGGTATTCTTGAGAAAATAAAACGTCGGTTGACTAGTTGGAAAATGTTATATTTGTCTACAGGTGGTAAGATTCCCCTTATCAAGAGCACCCTATCTAACTTACCTCTGTACTTCATGTCCCTCTTTCCTCACACTACATGTTACAAACCATATTGAGAAGCTCCAACGTGATTTCTTATGGGATGGGTTTAGGTGAATAGTTCAAATATCACCTGGTGAGTTGAGTTGCCCCAAGGTTTGTATACCCATCTCTGAGGGAGGGTTGGAGATTAGGAACTTACTGAAGTTCAATCATGCTATCTAAGATAAATGGCTTTGGCGCCATGGGCTTGAGAGAAAGGCTTCGAGGAGAGTAATGGTGGACTCTAAATATGGAAGCTCATGGGGAGGGTGGTGTTCTAGTGAGCTTGTTGGGGCGCACAGGGTGAGTCTATGGAAGAATATTAGGAGGGCTTCGGAGAAGTTTTGTCGTCACACCAAATTTGAAGTAGACAGCTCCAAGGTTAAATTCTAGCATGATCTTTAGTGTGGGGATATAGGACTTAAGGATGCCTTTCCAGATTTATTTGGTATCGCTTGCGCAAAGGATACTTCGGGTGCGGCTCACATGAAATTTTCTAGAGCTACCATTCAGTGGAACATGACTCTTGCTAGAGTGGCTCATTACTGGAAGGTGAATGAATGCCTTAGCCTCATTCTTCAGGATTTTGTATTTAGTGAAAATGAGATGGGAAAGGGAAGACAAGTTGTGGTGGGCCGCTTCCAAAACAGGGTTGTATGGTGGCCTAGATGGGTGGGTGATCAACTTGTTGGATAGCTGGGGAGCACAGATTGGGCATGGTACAGTGTTGGAAGCATGGAGGTTGGCCCCGTTGTGTGTAATGTGATGTCTTTGGCAAAAGAGGAATGCTTCATTGAAGATGTGGAGATTTTGGAGATAGAGCTGCGGAAGATTATGTTCAATACTTTTATATTTGAATCTCTGCACATCATAGCTTGCTTATTTCTAGTTTTGCAGAGTTTTCAAATTTGTGTTCTTTTTCTTTAGATTAGGGTTTCTCTTATATACACCATGTGCACTAGGACCTTTGCACTTATTTATTGATGTTGAAATTACAATTTTTACTGTCCTTTATACTCCCATATCAAGAAGTTCTTCATATATATCAAAACGCTAGAACCCAGAATATTTTCCCCACCAAATAGCTACCAAATAAATTTTCAAAAACAGCCATAAATTCCCAATGACAACTGCTGTCCAAAATTTTACAGCAACCTGTTTGCTTCAAGAAACAGTTCTTTGCCCTTATTTTCCCTTCACTTCAAAACCCTAATTAATTCTTGGACCTTAAGCCTTTCTTCTAAAAATTCTAAACCCTAGATCCAATAATTCTCTCAACCTAAGCGCACCAAACACATGTAGAAAGATTCTCTAAATCTTTCCTAATCAGACCTGAAACTACCTGATCTATGCCAAGTACTGAGAGCCCATTCCATCCCCCATTTTACTGAAACTTATCAATGTCTTACGAAGTTCCTTCACCATTAAAAGCATAACTTTTAAATCTCTCTCATGCTTCCATTTTCTAATTCTTAAGAAACTGTAGTTGCAAGCCATCAATAACGGCATTCAAAAGTGAATCAAGGACACTTCAGAAAGTGATGCAGTGTAGTCAATATGCATTGCTAAGGGAGGGAGAGAGAGAGAGTTAACAGCTGCTCTTTCAGATACTTCAAGAAATGCCTGAACAAGATAAAACAAACTCATAAACCAAGGTTCCTTCAGGTGCTGTAGCAGCCTGCTCATGAAAACTTTCAGGGAAAAAAGGCCAGATTAAGAAATATAAATGTACTTGATCAAGGGCAGTTTATATCTTTCTGGAAAGTCAAGAATGGATATTTTACAAGTAATATGCCCTACGATAATCCAAAACAATAATACTATTTAGTCTATAAAGTGCAAGGAATTGATAATGACAGTCGTACCGCCTTTTACAACAAGGGATATTTGCCATAAAAGCCATCACCAAATGATGCAATTTAGACATCATTAAGTTTTCAAAAAAAAAAAAAGAAGACATCATTAAGTTTATTAAATGTAGATATGCCACATGCTAGACCATCATCAGAGGAGAAACTGTAAATGTCAAATTAGTGAGCAGTACCTTCCATCAAGTCGTCTATATGTAACCCCAATCACATCCAAAGTCCATTCCAAGATATCAAGCATTGACGTCCACTGGCTAAAAATCAGAACACGATGCCCACCTTGCTTTAGTGAAGGAAGAAGTTCAGCCAATGCCTATATCATTAAGAGAACTCTATGAATTGTAAGCAGAAATTAACATATACTAGTACCTTTTAAATATGACCAAACAGACTTATTCTAAAAGAAATTGTAATATTACTTTGATCATACCCGACATTTTGCTGAAAGCATAACATGTTTGTCTGGTAGGATTCCTTTTGAGCCGGTGACACCATAGCAAAGTAAAAGCTGTAAAGAGATAGATGGAAAATATATTGACATCAAAAAGGAATATACAGCTCCACAAATAAATGACGCAAATAAAATTCGTTAAAAAAAAAAAAAATCAAAATTATGTTCCTCATTATAAAGGTTCCAAGCATAAACCAGTGGTTAGATCTAAAGTCATCATGCACCTAAGAGAAGTTTATGACAATGAACTACAAAAGACACACTGCAACAAAGATAAAATCACAACTGTTCTAATATAAGTATAATCACTCAATAGTTGATGGGAGCTAACATGATATGAGCACAAGAACATTAAACAAAAACGAAGGCCGATCACTTCAGGAAAATACACTTGACATTTTAATTTAAGCTACATAATCTGAAAAGAGAAAAACGACAAAAAAAAAAAAAAAAAAAACAGAACAGTCATAGCAAGCCATGGGGATTGAACAATGCAACCGAACTACGAAGTCTGACAGAAGCCTTTAACCACTATTGGCACTCAGGCCTAGGAGCAGCCTCTAATGATGACTGATTTAGTGGGTCGGGCTTGGCAATCAGTCTGTTGGGAGGCAGTTATTACTTTAAAAGTGTGGCATAATGGACTATCTCAATTTAATTCAGAGCAAATCTACCAAATTTCAAATTTATCTCATTACAATTAAAACTTAAGAATCCGGCAAAATTCAAAGAATCAAATTCAATTATGTCGTAATCGAGTTACACACAAAGAGACAGTCGCTGCAAGAAATAAGCGTATACATATAACATTATCTACAACAAATTCATCTATCTAATAGACAATGCAGTAGCCTAGGAATACATCTTGTTCATTCATTCTTTTTTCCTTTTTTCCGACATATTTTATTTGATTTATATAAAAGTTGAATCTTAAAAAATAAGACATGCATAGCATCAAAATGACTTAGGTAGTGTAAACATGTGTTTGTTATGATAAGAGAGAACTAGAAGAATTATAAAGAAATAATAATGCCCAATTTTGAAGTTAATTCTCTATTCCTTTGAAGTGGCTTTTCCAAATTTGTTAATGTGCTTTCTCATTTAGGCTTTATGGATTCTGGTTATATGCCTTGACCTTGTTGCTTACGTGTAACTCGATGCTCCTAGCCTTGTTGCTTTTTATTTTTATTTTATAACGAGGAACCCGTCCAAGGTAGGGCCACTTCGTGTACTTACTTATGTTGGGTAAACTTCGGACCCATATAAAGCACCCCCTTCACACGAATCAGGTAATATTCTGGCTTCACTAGTAGACTTACTCCAAAAATTATTTGCAACCCAGCCTTGTTGTTTTTTATTATTATACATTCCTCTTAAATTTAAACTATCAGTTACAATTTATACTTGTTCATTTGAAATAGCACAATTATTAATAATAAAAAAAGGGTGAAAATAAAGTGATCATCCTCAAATATCATTTAATTTATGTCAGAAGTGACAAGATTTCTAATTAGAATTGTGTTTTGCTTCATTAGAAAAGGTAAAGGTAATATATGCAATTAAAAAAAAAAAGTAAGAACTCTCAGTTTTAGAAAGTCGACATCCACCCCCTGGAACTTTCACTTTGGGACAGAGGGAATAGTAGGTTATTTCTGTTAAGCTACCTGAAACTCTTCCTTTTTTGATAAATAATTCAATCTTATTAAAAGCACAAAGGGGTGCAACCCAAAAACACAGAGCATACAAGAGAAACACCCACTAGGGCGAAGATAAGGAACATAAATGCAGAAATTCTGCAAAGTTAGTGAAGCTAAACTATTGATAGCAAGCATCCACCCATAAAGAGTCTTGAACAATACATCTTTTAACTTCACTATCATTCTGTCACAATCTTCAAAAGTGCAAGAATTGCACTCTCCAAATACATCACACAATGGGGAGCCATCCTCGAAGCTTCCAAATTACGGTGACTACCAAACTAGCCATTCCAACTAGCCAGTATCCACCACCCTATTGGGCATTATTACCCACTCTACCCCGAAGAGGCGGAAAATTAAAATGCACAATTCTCTTGTGGCATCCCACATAACCTGGGTGTGAAAAAGAGGATGTGCTTATATTAAGCATGCTCTCTCTAAATACTATATGAGGCCTTTTGGAGTAAACTCAATAATAAAACCAAGCGGGCTTGGCCCAAAGCGAACAATATTATATATTTGTAACGACCTAAGAAAAAGCGCTAGGCACATCTGCACTATTACTCCAAAAGGACTAATCAATTTGGAGCTTCCCTATAATTCATTATAAAGCTCAATTTCACCTAGTTACTAGACAATGTGGGACTTAGCACTCATGACTATCTTTATAAATCACTCACTCTATGTGAGCTACTTTTCATCTTCCCAATATGAAACTAGGGTGTTACAAACTCTCTTAAATTCATAATGTCCTCGTCAGGGCCACATGCAATGCTCCAATACCACATGGCTTGGCGTTATTAGGTGGCTCTGATAGCATTTGTAACAACCTAGAGAAAAGCAATAACTTCATTTGCGCAACTACCCCGAAAGGACTAGTCAATTTGAAGTTTCCCTAACATTCATTATTAAGCTCAGTTTCACCTAGTTCTAGGCAATGTGGGACTTAGCACTCATGACTATCTTTATAAATCACTCACTCTATGTGGGTAACTTCTTATCTTTCCAATATGAGACCAGGGTGTTACATCTCTAGCAACTCTGCAATTGAGAAAAAGATGTTCGATGGATTCCTTATTGTTCCAACACATGCAACACTGGTCCGTCACTATTAAGTGCCTCTTTCTTAGATTATCCAAGGTCAATATCCTAGCTAACACTGCCACTCAAACAAAGAAAGCCACTCTCATAGGCGCCTTATTTTTCCATATACTCTTCCAAGGGAAAGAAATACCACTCAGGGGATTAAGCGCATACTAAAAAGATCTAACCTTCAAAGTTTGCCTTTTAAAGGGGTTCCAATAGATCCTATCCTCACCACCTCTATTCAACCTGATAGAGTACAAGAGATTGAAGTAAAAGGAGACCATCTCTATCTCCAAATCATGCACATATCTGATGAAGGTGATATTACACTGACAGGTGGTGAGGATAGGATCTATTGGAGGATTTAGGCTTGGATGGGGATAGAGTTGCTGAAACAACAGGTTTGGAGGATTTAGGGTCAGACACGATATCATCCAGTTGGGTAGTTGAAAACTGCCTCAATTTTTGTCCAAAAGTCGGAGTTTATGATGAGGGGAAAAAGGAGGACTTGGAAGCTCTATTCAATGCTATTGAAGCTCCTAGAAGGCAGTACGATTTGGATTTGCGAGGTGTTTCTGTAGGTGTTCCTGCACTCAAAGGACTCGAAGAAATTGAGGAAAGTGAGAGGGTTACTTTGGTGGATCATGAAGCTTAATATAGTAGTATGGAATGTGAGAGGGTTGAATGCCCTCAAAAAAAGGTTGCGCATTAGGGGTCTTTTGAAAGAATGGAAGGTAGATGTAGTGTGTTTGATTGAGACAAAGATGGAGACTATCTCCAGAGAGGTGATACATAGTCTTTGGGGAGGTCAACATGTGGGGTGGAAGGTTAAAGGCTCTAATGGTTTGTCGGGGGGGATGTTAATGATGTGGGATAGGAGGGTAGTGGAGTGTAAGGAGGAGTGTGTGGGACATTTTTCTTTGGCTTGCTATTTTCAAAATGTAGAGGATAAATGGGTGTGGGCGTTTGGGGGAGTGTATGGACCGAATGAGGAAGTGGAGAGAAGGGCACTTTGGGAAGAGTTGGCTGGTTTGATTGGGATGTGGGAGGTTCCTTGGTGTTTGGGTGGGGATTTCAACATTGTACGCTTTCCTAATGAGCGATCCAATGATTCTTATTACTCCTCGGGCATGATGGATTTCTCGGACTTCATTTCTGAGAATAATCTGGTGGATATTCCGATGATGGGGGGTCAATTTACTTCGTCTAATAATCAAGAAAATGAGAATTGGTCGAGGATTGACCGGTTCTTATTTTCTTCGGATTGGGAAGATCACTACCCAGCAGTTTCTCAAAGAAGACTTCAACGTCTGCTCTCGGATCATTTCCCTTTATTACAGGATTGTGAGACTCCTTGTGGAGGTAAGAAGGGTTTTAAATTTGAAAATATGTGGCTTAAGGCAGAGGGTTTTGTTGATAAGGTTGCGTCTTGGTGGGGGTCATATTCGTTTGAGGGTTTACCTAGCTTTGTGCTTGCTAGTAAATTAAAATCCCTTAAAGTGGACTTGAAAAAGTGGAATGAGGAGGTCTTTGGGGATATTGGGAGGAAAAAGAAGGAGTAATTGGGAGATATCCAGGAGTTGGATGAGTTGGCAGAATCAAGAGGATTAGATCAAGAGGAGAAAATCCGGAAGACGGACAAGTTGAAAGATTTGGAGAATACTTTGTTGTGTGAAGAAATTCATTGGCGTCAGAAATCGAGAGCTTTGTGGCTCAAGGAGGGGGATCGAAATACTCGCTTTTTCCACAAGATGGCTAACTCTCACCGAAGGTACAACCGGGTGGAAGTGCTTCGTATCAATGGCATCTTATCTGGTGATCCAGTGGAGATAAAAGATCACATAGTGCAGTATTATCAAAGTCTTTATTCAGAACAAAGTTCTTGGCGCCCTAGAATGGATAACCAGCCATTTTTGTCCATCAAGGAGGAGGACAATAGGTGGTTAGAAAGAGACTTTGAGGAAAAGGAGATTTGGGAGGTGGTAAAAGGTATGGATGGTGATAAGGCTCCGGGTCCAGATGGCTTTTCCATGGCTTTTTTTCAAGCTTGCTGGAGGGTTATTAAGCAAGATGTCATGGTGGTTTTTGCAGAGTTCCATCGCAAACGTCAATTGGTGAAGAGTTTGAATGCAACCTTTATTTCCTTGATTCCAAAGAAGGCGGATGCGGTGGAGATGAAGGACTTTCGGCCTAGTAGTCTGGTGGGAGGGGTGTATAAAATTGTGTCTAAGGTTCTTGCCAGTAGGATGAAAACTGTTTTGGGTAAGGTCATTTCCTATTCTCAAAATGCTTTTATTGGGGGCCGGCAAATCCTAGATTCCGTTCTTATTGCAAATGAATGTGTGGATAGTCGCATGAAATCAGGGGTGCCAGGTGTTCTTTGTAAATTGGATTTGGAAAAGGCCTATGACCATGTAAATTAGGACTTTGTTTTGTATTTGCTGCATAGATGTGGTTTTGGCGAGAGGTGGAGGGCTTGGATAAATGGTGTATTAAGACAGTAAGATTCTCCATTCTTGTGAATGGTTCTCCGGAAGGGTTCTTTAACAGTTCAAGGGGAATCAGGCAAGGGGATCCTCTCTCACCGTTATTGTTTGTGCTTGTTATGGAGGCTTTGAGTAAGATGGTGAATGCGACGGTTGACCAAGGCCTTTTGACTGGTTTTTCGATGGGAAATAGGGTCTTGTCGGAGTTGATGATTTCTCACTCCTTATTTGCGGATGATACTTTGATATTTTGTGAAGATTCTATCGAGCAATCCGGAATGTTCGTCTCATTCTCTTATGTTTTGAAGCTGTTTCGGGTTTGAGAGTGAATCTTGGAAAGTCGAAGATTGTGGCTATTGGTGAGGTGGAGAATATTGGGGGCTTAGCTAACATTCTTGGGTGTAGTGTTGCCGATTTGCCTATGAAGTATTTGGGCCTCCCTCTTGGGGCGTCTTATAAGGATACGGTTATGTGGAATGAAGTGATCGAAAAGATGGAGCGTCAGATGGCAGGTTGGAAGAGAATGTACCTTTCTAAAGGAGGTCGCTTAACCCTCATTAAGAGCACTTTGGCTAACCTTCCGACTTACTTTTTATCTCTATTTCCGATTCCTGTTAGTGTAGCTAAAAGGATTGAGAAAGTCCAGAGAGATTTCTTGTGGGGAGGAATGGGGGATGAGCCCAAGTTGCATCTAGTAAGTTGGGACCAAGTTTGTACCCCTATTCGTTATGGTCTTGGCATTCGGAAGATGCATCAGTTTAACCAAGCTCTTTTGGGGAAATGGCTTTGGAGATATGCAAATGAGAACGAGGCGCTTTGGTGTAAGTTGATCAAAGCTAAGTATGAAGACCAAGAAGGTGGGTGGTGCACGAAGGAGGTTTCGGGCTCTCATGGTGTGGGGCTATGGAAGCATATTCGGAAAGGGTGGAATTTCTTTGCCAAAAGTACTCGGTTTGAGGCGGGGGAGGGTTCGCAAGTCCGATTTTGGCATGATATTTGGTGTGGGGACAGTTCCTTGAAGCAAGCTTTTCCATCCTTATACAGTATCGCCAGACACAAAGAAGCTTGGGTGAAGGATAATTTTATTGGAAGGAATGGGGTTGTTGAGTGGAATGTCATTTTCATACGATCGGTACAAGATTGGGAGATGGATTTGGTTTCTCCTTTTTTTGATCGGTTGTATTCTTGCAAGGTTTCCCTAGGCAGCATGGATCGTATTTGCTGGTCTCCGTCCAAGAAGGGCAAGTTTGAGGTTAAATCGTGGCCTTGGCCATTTCTAATCAAGAGGAGTTTCCTTGGAAGAGCATATGGCGTACTAAGGCGCCTCAGCGGGTGGCTTTTTTCGGTTGGACAGCGGTCTTAGGCAAAATTTTGACTCATGATATGCTACGTAAGAGGAACATAGTGGTTGGGGAGTGGTGTTGTATGTGCAAGAAGACCGGAGAGTCAGCCGATCATCTTCTTCTCCACTGTGAGCTTGCAAGTGCTCTTTGGCACACGATTTTTCAGCGGTTCGGGTTGCACTGGGTCATGCCTTGCCGGGTGAGGGCCTTTTTTGCTAGTTGGTGGTCGGGAGGTCGTTCTTGAAGCGGGGTTGTTTGGAAGATGATCCCTCTGTGTCTTATGTGGTGTATTTGGAATGAAAGAAATGCTAGATGTTTTGAAAATTCCACTAGGACCATAGAGGAATTGACTCATTTCTTCTTCTATACTCTTTACTCTTGGACGGCCGCTTGGCTAGCTCCTTTAGTGATTAGTTTCTCTGATTTTCTTTTTCATTTCTCTCCCTCCTAGGCGCTCTCTGTTTATACTTCCCGTGTATATGGGTTGCGCCCCTTTGCGCTCTTTTATATCATCATTACTTATCAAAAAAAAAAGGTGTTGTCCACAACCAAGAAATGGTCTGCCACTAAGGCCTCCTTAAAACGAGTAATATTTTACAATGCCAAGAGAGCTTTCTTCACGCTCTAATCTCCACACCAAACGTGATGTCAAACCGAATCTTAAGCCCATCTCCCACCTCATATCTTACAAATCCAAAAAAATCTCCCCATCCCCTGCTAATGTTTTTCCACACCCCCACTTCAAAGGACCTGTACACCGCATTGGAGCACCACCATCCCCACATGCTCTCATATTTAGCTTCCACCACCAATCTCCACAAGCTTCCATCCCTCTCTGTGCCATAATGCCAAAGTCATTTCCCAAAGAGAGCTCCATTAAACAAAATCATGTTCCTACAAATCTTGGACCAATTGACTAGATGGAACTCATCACCTACCTGCCCCACAAAAAACCTCGCTCAATTTTCTCAATGTGATTAACAACAGCAACTAGGATGGAGCAAAAGGACAAAAAGGTCTAGCCAAAATCTGGAGGAGGCGAAGTATGCAGTGAGTGGTCGTAAAGGCCTCATCGTAATCCGAGAGAGGCGAGAAGGGAAAAGATGCAGATTGCAAAGATTTGGCATTAGGAGGTGGCAAAAGATCGTTCCTCTGTTGGCACAAGGAATCACGCCTTGCTTTCGCATCCAACATCCAATGGCTCTCTGTCAATTGATGTGGGAGGTTTTTCCTCGTCTTCTATGGGCAAAGAGTTGGCATTAGGAGGTGGCAGAAGATCGTTTTAGGACATGGTGTGTAGGATGAGGCAACTGGAGGGGCTACCTTCAGAGTCGGTGAAGGTAGAGCGAGTACCTAATCCCTTTGTACCTCTTGGTCATCCAAGGAGAACCCTGCAAGGACCTCTGTCACTATTCTTCTAGGTCATAAGATTGTTGCTCGAGGTTCAACTAGTTCACGTTTTCATGCAGTAGCTGGTGACAAGAAGGTAAGGAGTGATGTGGTGGTTAACTGCAAGAAGCTTTGAAATTGGAGATCTTAGTTGAAGAAAATAAAAGAGGTGGACCAGGCTCTAGTGTCTTATTGAGGACAGTAGGAGGTTTCAAAGAGCCATCTCAAGTTAATAAGTCAAATCTCGAAGGAAAAAGCCCAAGTCGCAGTTATGAAGAAAAATAAACAACCCCTCCATGTCTCGAAATGTGAGCTTCATTTGAAGCCCATTTGTAAGTAGGCTATAAAGAAACGGGTAGAGGAGGCGTTCGTTTCGGGTGAAGCCCTGATTGTGGTGAGTCTTGAGAGTATCTCCACCACTAAGCCTTGTGGTTCTCGGTGGACTCGTCGGACATCCTCGTTCCTAACTTGGTAGCAGGCTGAGCTTTATAGACTCCCAGGGTCAGAAGACGAAGTGTTGGTGCCAGTCGGCACCCTTCAGTCCAGATTGGTTCCTTCAATATCACAGTCAAAGAACATTGTTCTTCCTTCCCCCCCAATGAGGTGAGTTGAGTTGGTCACCCTTATTCCTGGGCAAACCATTGTGAATTTTGGTGGCATTGACTGTAGGCTTGTAGGTGCACCTCAGCGGGTCAAACCAGCAACTAAAGCTCTCTCTTCCTCCAACCCATCAAGGACACAACTTCAAGAGAGCTTTTTTATGGAACTCCACATTATTAAACATCTGCTCATTCTAGATTTTTCAATCAGTTTTCAAAGCCTTAAGTTTCCAAGCCAAAATGAAGCTAGAAGAGCTTTGAAAGTGATAAGACAACCACCATTGCTTCATCCTATCCACAAAGCCTTCAGCTTTTTAACCACATTCTCAAACTTAAAAGATCTTTTGCCCCCCTAAGTACCACCACAATCAAGGAGAATGGGGAAATAATCTTAGCACAATCTAAGCAACCTTTTCTGAAATAAATTGAGATACTTAGCTTCCCTCTCCATAGAAACATGAAACGTATCAATTCTTGACCAAGAGACCCCCTATAAGGGAAAAATCCTTGTGGGAAAAATTCTCCCATAAAAGCCTTCTCAAAAATATTAGACCATGTAAAAGACCCCTATGAGGGAAAAAACCTTGTCACCCTGCTCAAAAATAAAATCAGAAAACTCCATCATAACAAGACAAGAACGAGCTTCACCCAATCTTTCACTAGAAAAAGGGGCGACATTGAAATCGCCCTCAATGCACCATGACATATTCTACCAACTAATCAAGCCAACCAAATCCTCCCATAAAAGCCTTCTATCACTTTTAGAATTAAGCCCATAAACCCCTACAACAGCCTAAAAAAAAACCATCTTCTACATTTCTAAAGTAGCATGCAATAGAAAACTCCCCCACACTATTCAATCTTCTTCACAAACCTCCTATCTCACATAAGCAAGATTCGACCAGAGGCCGCTCCAGAACCTCAGCAACACCAATCCACATGTTGACATCCCCACAAGCTTTGGACAGCACTAAAGAAAATGAGCTCCAATTGAGAAAAATCTTGGTTATTAGTGAATTGGAAAAAGCTACTTCATTGGAGGAGTTAACTTTGGAGACAAACGTCAAGGGCTCTATGGCTAGAAAAGGGTGATAAATGCACGAAATGTTTTCATCTGGGGCGCAAACTCGAATAGGAGAAACAACTCCATTGAATAGTTGTCAAGAAATGGCTCAATTTTTTCTAATAAACCTGTTATCAGGGAACTTATTTTGTCAGTAAATGGCTCAATTTCTTCTGATCAACGAGTTATCAAGGAACAAATTGTGCAGTTCTATGAGAATCTAATTTCAAAATAGTTTAGCTGGCGGCCCAAGTTGGATGGCTTGCTTTCGACTGTACATATGCGAAGGGGGCCTCTTAAATAGAGTATATGTTTGAGGAGAGTCAGGTCCTTGAGTTGATGGTTTTTCAATGGATTTCTTCGAAGCTTGCTATTGCATGATCAAGACAGACATTATGGGGGTGTTCCATGACTTTCACACTAGTAGTAAGTTTGGAAAAGGCCTTAATACCACGTTCATCGCTCTCAATTCGAAAAAATCTAGGGCTCTTGATCTTAAGGACTTTCAGCTTATTAGTCTTGTGAGTGGAGTTTATAAGATTATTGCTAAAGTCCTTACTAATAGATTGAGAAGGATCGTGGAGACCACCACCTCAAGAAACCCATCACTGAATATCATGGCAAATACTAGCCAGCAAGCAGAACAGCGATAAAAACAAACTATAGTGCTAAGACGAAACACGCTCACCCACGCCGATGGGGGAAAGAGAGAGGGAAACGCAGGGAGAACCATCGCTCACAAAAACAATACCGATCACTAACTATTGCTCTCAAACCCATTTAACACGACCATTGAATTCAATAACACAACCATTGAATTCAATATTTCACATTGTCCTAAATGTGCATAGAACAAACAATAACAACGGTTGTCTTCCTTCTATTGCCAATGCTTGAAACTCAACCATAAACTCATGCATGAGTAGAAGAAAGAATACCTAAAACTCATATGTTGCTTCAAATATTGCCACCACCAATTCATCAGAAAACAAGGGACTAAACATTGTTGGGCAACAAGATATTTGATCTGATTTAAACTCAACTTCCTTTCAACCCAGATCGATTAAAATTATCCATTACTGTAGTCCTCAGTATACAGCTTTGACCTCCTTTGTTGCCAGCAAATTAGTAATAACCAATAATAAAACAACGATTCTAAGTTTGAACCTTTACTCTACTCTACCCTCATTAAAATTTAAAACGTTCCACATGTAGGATCCCACTTATTAATGGAAAGTTTTGACTCACACGTAAAGAGGAATGTTAAAATAATAGTTAAATGATTAAATTAATCATTTCCCATCAGCTTAAATTTTTTGGATAACTGGAACAAGCTACATTAGAAAATACTTCTCCCCAAGAAGAAAGAGTAAAAAAAATATATTGTGATCTAGCAAAGAACAGGGTCCTAACTATTGCACCAAGTGGAAAAAGCACAATAATGGGGCAAACACACTGATTATAGCGTACAACAAAAGAGGAAAATTCCAAATCCAAAGGTACAGAGTTCAACGAAGGCCGCATCACACAAGTACCCAACAGGAACATAAAGGTCCACGAGCACATCTAAACAAAGTTGAACATAGTACAGCTCCTAATCCCCTCATGCATAGAAGATAATGTTTACTTCCCCTGTATGAACAATAAAAACATAATCCCATCTTTTACAAACTTGTTCTCTCCCCACAAAATATATATATTTTTTGATAAGTAATTAGAATATTATTGAAAAAGCGCAGAGGGGCGCCACTCTAATGCAAAAGATATATACAATAGAAACCTCTACGGAATATACAAACAACACATATTCAAGAACTCATCCAAGGTCGGGACCACACTACGATGATGAACCAACACCCACAAGTGTAGCATAGAGATCATATTCTTCCTCATCCCATCCACCGAACACTCCTTATCCTCAAACGTTCGAGTAGTCCTCTCCAGCCAAACACACCACGTGATACATAAAGGGACCATCCTCCAAATGACTTTAGAGATATCCCTACCCCCCACCTGATTCCAGCAAGACAACAAATCAATGAACCGTTGCGGCATGACCCACTCAATACCGAACAAAGTAAAAACATAGTTCCATAACCGAGTAGCCACTTCACAATGAATCAACAAATGATCTACAGACTCCCCATTCTTCTTACACATACAACATCATTCCACTACCACAATTCTCCGCTTTCGCAAATTGTCATGTGTCAAAATTTTACCGAGAGCCGTTGTCCACCCAAAAAATGCCACTCTCGAAGGCACTTTAGAGCGCCAAATACTCTTCCATGGGAACTCCCTACAATCTGGAATGGACAAGGCCTTATAGAACGATTTCACCTCAAACATACCCTTTTTAGATAAGGACCATTGAATACGGTCCGCATTACTATAAGAAACCTTACAAGAGTACAGCAATTCAAAGAAAGATGAGACCCCATCCATTTCCCAATCTTGGGCAGAGCGCACAAAAAGGACATTCCACTCAACCCTCCCATTCCTCCAACTAAAATTATCCTCCATGCGTCCTTGTACCTAGCAATACCAAACAAGAAAGGGAAAGCATGCTTCAATGGTTGATCATCACACCAAATATCATGCCAAAAACGAACTTTCGACCCCATTCCCACCTCAAACCGCACACCTTTTGCAAAAGTATCCCAACCTCTTCTAATATGCTTCCACAAACCCACACCATAAGAACCCGACACCTCCTTCGAACACCACCCTCCATCCTGATTTTCATACTTGGCTTTTATTATTTTGTACCAAAGCGCCTCACTCCCTGTCGCATATCTCCATAACCATTTCCCCAAGAGAGCCTGATTAAATTTACGTATATTCCGAATGCCAAGACCGCCGGCCCGTAGGGGACAGCATACTTGGTTCCAATTCACAAGATGCAATTTTTGTTCATCTCCCATTCCTCCCCACAGGAAATCTCTTTGAAGTTTCTCAATCCTTTTGACCACACTCATAGGAACAAGAAACAACGATAAAAAATAAGTTGGGAGATTAGACAACGTACTCTTTATAAGAGTTAAGTGACCTCCCTTTGATAAATACACTTTCTTCCATCCTGCCATACGACGCTCCATCTGTTCAAGTACACCATTCCACATAGATGTATCCATGTGCTTCGCCCCTAGTGGCAAACCCAAATACTTCATAGGCATGGCAGCAACATTACACCCAAGAATATTAGCCAAAACCCCAATGTTGTCCACCTCCCCTATAGCAACAAGTTCTGATTTACCAAGATTAACTCTCAGCCCCGAAAATGCCTCAAAGCACAAGAGAATAAGGCGTACATACTGGATTTACTCAGGAGATGCTTCACAGAAAATCAAAGTATCATCAACAAATAAAGAATGAGAAACTACAAAATCTGAAAAGGCCCTTTCCCCCACCGAGAAACCTGACAATAAACCTTGCTCTATTGTCGCATTCACCATCCTGCTCAATGCCTCCATAACCAATACAAATAGTAACAGCGACATCGGATCCCCTTGCCGAATCCCCCGTGAGCTCTTAAAGAAACCCTTTGGCGTTCCATTTACCAAAATGGAGAATCTAACCGTCGAAATACATCACTCTATCCATCCCCTCCATCTTTCTCCAAACCCACATCTTTTTAGTAAGTACAACAAAAAGTCCCACTTAACATGGTCATAAGCCTTTTCCAAGTCCAATTTACAAATAACACCAGGCACCCCTGACCTCATCCGACCATCCAAGCATTCATTAGCTATGAGCACAGAATCTAAAATTTGTCACCCCCCAATAAAAGCATTTTGAGAGTTAGAGATGATTTTTCCCAAAACAGTTTTCATTCTATTGGCCAAGACCTTTGATAAAATTTTATACACCCCTCCCACCTCACCTCTATCGCAACGGCCTTCTTTGGAACCAAGGACACAAACGTTACATTCATACTCTTCACCAACTGACGTCTTCGATGGAATTCAGAAAAAACCGCCATAACATCATGTTTCACCACAGCCCAACAAGATTGGAAGAATGCCATGGTGAAACCATCCGGTCCCGGTGCCTTGTCACCCTCCAACCCTTTTACCACCTCCCAAGCCTCCTGCTCCTCAAAGTCTCTTTCTAACCAATTTTTCTCCTCCTCAACAATGGACTAAAAAAATTGATTATCCATTTTAGGTCGCCAAGAACTTCGCTCAGAATATAAGTTTTGATAGAACTACACAATATGTTCTTTTACCTCTATAGGATTATAGGACACATCCCCATTGATACTTAGAGCTTCCACACGATTATACATTCGATGGGAATTAGCCACCTTATGAAAAAACCGAGTGTTACTATCCCCCTCCTTTAGCCACAACTCTCTCGACTTTTGCCGCCAATGTATTTCCTCATACAGTAAAGTATTCTCCAATTCCTTCGACATATCAGCCAATTGAATCTTTTCTTCCTCCCCTAAACCTCTAGTTTCAGCCATAACATCCAGGTCCTGGATCCCTTCCAACAACTCCTTTTTTTTCCTCCCAATGTCACCAAAAACCTCCTTGTTCCATTTTTTCAAATCCAGTTTAAGGGATTCCAGCTTATTAACCAAAACAAAACTAGGTAAGCCTTCAAACATATACGAATCCCACCAAGATTTAACCTTGTCAACAAAACCTTCAAACTTTAACCACATATTCTCAAATTTAAAATACTTACGACCTCCACTAGATTCCCCACAATCCAGCAATAAAGGAAAGTGATCTAAAAGTAGACATTGAAGCCTTCTTTGTGACACCGCCGGATAGTGATCCTCCCAATCTGGTGAGAATAAGAATCAATCAATTCTTGACCAAGTTTCATTTTCTTGATTATTGGACCATGTATACAGGCCCCCCCGCCAATGGAATATCCACCAAACCTTGTTTGGATATAAAATCCGAAAATTCCATCATGCTTGTAGAAAAGTTCAAAGCACTAGACCTCTCACTAGGAAATCGAACTATATTAAAATCCCCCCCAATACACCATGGTACCTCCCACACATTCATCAAACCAGCCAACTCCTCCCAAAGGATCCTTCTCTCCACGTCATCATTCGGTCCATACACCCCCCCAAATGCCCATTCAAAATGGTCCTCCACATTCTGAAAAGAACAGGCCATTGTGTAACGCCCAATACACTCCTTTTTTCAACCATCCTCCTATCCCACATCAACAACATGCCCCCCGACGCCCCATCATACGCCTTATACATCCAGCCCACATGTTGGCCTCCCCATCTACTACGTACCACCTCCCGGGAAATAACCTCCATCTTTGTTTCGATCAAACACACAATTTCTGCTTTCCATTCTTTTAAAAGACCCCGAATCCTCAATCTTTTCTTGAGGGCATTCAACCCTCTCACATTCTACACAATTATTTTTGGCTTCATAGACCAACATGTCAACCCCTCCCTCTTCCTTTACCCTGCTGGATTTCCGACCGGCCCTTTCATAATTGACATAACAATCTAATTTCTTCAACTCCCTAGGTACTCTGGAAACAGGGATACTAGAGGACGTACCCACCACTTCAATAACTGGTTGTTTTTGAGAATCTTCAATATCATTGAGTAAAGTCTCCATTTTATCATTTTCCCCCTCACAAGTCGGTCCAACTTTGGGATAAAAATCTATACACCTATCAATAACCCAGCTATTGGTATCCTTTTCTGGTATTGTCTCCTCCAAACCACCTTCCCCATCATCAAAACTACCCATAACCAAATTCCCCTCGTTTTCAACCATACCTAGACCTAACCCATCATCAGAAGGCGATCCTGCCCCCTCACAGAAAGCTATCGGCGAGGTCTGCACCATCCTAGCGGGCTGTCGCACGTCACCAGCATCCCCCACAGCTTCGTCAGGTTCAATTGGACTACAAACCTTCTCCAGCGACCTGCTCCGAAGCCTCTCCATGTGCCCCTCCCCCCCAGGTCTTGATCCAACGCCGGCGGACAACTCCAGCGAATCTGCTCGTCGCTACTTCGACATTGTTGCTCCACTTGTGTCCACAGTCAAACATCGCCGGTCCAGTCAGAGCTCCTTCTCCGGTCTGTGCGGCATTTTGTCTCTGTTCCAACCCCTTTTTCGCCAACCCCGCCTATATCTGTCACCCTAGTCACCTCTGATCCTCCTACCATAAGTACTGTTTTCATCGGAGCTTGGCTGTCGTCCATTCCCACTGCTTGTGCGGCTTTGTCTGGCCCCATTACCCTTGATGCACCTAACAGAGTTGCTAAAGGACTGCTCCAGCAAGTCACCGTTGACTTCTCCGGCTCCGGCTGGACGAGTCGTACCTGCTGCTTCACCCGCCAGCTTACCCCTTTCCTGGGCTTCCTTCTATAATAAGTTGCTTTGTAGAATTTGATGGGCTGATTATAAGCAGGCCCACTGTCACTAGATCCCTCCTGTTTTTTATCATTCTTCTTTTCTGGGCCCATTAGGCTTGTAACCCCACCCTTCCCACTAATAATATTCTCACGCGAGCTTCCTTCATCCACGTAATCTAGTCCATATTTCTGCACATATCATTCCATCTTGACTTTGAAAGATTCCAGAAGATCTCTCATTATTTTCATATTAACTACCCCTTCATCCACAAGCTCCACCAGCCCACGCCCACTCCCTATATATATATATATATATATATATATATATATATAGGAGTTTAGTAGGAAGTGCCTATTTCATAATTTATATCTATTTATTATCAATTTAGTTAGATTTTAATTTGGTTGTATCCAATGCAAATAACCTTTGTTTAAATTTGTTGTTGAAAACCATAGGTTAAGGGTGCAAGATTAGGAGCTTTTTGGTTGCTTTCTGTTTTTCCGTCAGATGGGTGTCATGATGGGTCGTGACAGCATCTTAAGGAGTGCTCACTATTTTCTTGTCAGAAGGCGAGCCATGACGAGCTCATGATGGCACCTGGATATGTGCTCACTGTTTTCTCGTTAGATGGCAAGTCATAACGAGCTTGTGACATCACCTTGAGATGTACTCACTGTTTTCTCATCAGATACCTCATCAGGACAGGTACATGACGTGACTGAAGAACGTGCTTCCTAGTTTCTCATCAGATGAATCGTCAAGACGGGACACATAACGTGACTAAAGAATGAGCTCCCAGTTCTCCCATCAGATGGCTTGTCAGGAAGGACTCGTGACGAGGCTGAGATGATTTTACTCTTCATGCCATAACGAGACTCTTTACCCGTTAAGCCTTAAACATTTTCAAATCTCAGATCTGTATATTTTGTTCATCACGTCTTAACAGGACATGAGTCCTATTAAGACGTGACAAGTAAAAATTCTTCCTTATAAAGTCTTTTTCCTGTTACTGTTGAAAGCAAACTTTTTGGGTATTTTTCTCGATAGTCTCAAAGGTTGTCCTCCAAGTAGTGAGTTCTCGTAAGTTGGTTTCCAAGAGAGGACGTGGTGAAAGCTTCGGGCTATTCTTCCTTTTAATGTGTTGATCGTTGTTTCACAATCTACAACTGTGCTTGTTCTACAACCGTGAAGAAGTCTACTAATGGGGTCGGTAAGGAAATGCGCTCCATGAAGATGGTCAGCTAGGAAACAAGTGAGCTTGTTGTTCTTATAGAGTCTAGAGATTCACAAGGGTTTGTGAGTATTTTCTATTTGTTTGTAATTTGAATCTTCGAATAGTGATTTCTCGGGTTTGGGTGTCCGGAGTGGTTTTTCCCTTTGATTGGTTCAAAGGGTTTTCCACTTTGTCAACAAGTTTTGGTGTTGTGGTTGCGATGTTTTAATTTCCACTATACATGATTATTGTGTTTGCATTATCTTTCGTTTTAATTGGTGGTTGGGGGTAGAATACGATCCCCGTGTTTTATCAAGTTTTATTTTCTTTTTATTTTTTAATGAAGCCTAAAACATTATCCTATAATGTGAGAGGGTTGAATGAGGGTGAGGAACTTACTTAGAGAGTGGAAGGTTGATATTGTTTGTTTCCAAGAAACCAAGCTTTAAGTCATGTCTCGTAATGTTATGCGTAGTTTGTATGGTTGCCATCATACGGATTGGTGTTGTCTAGACTCCATAAGGCCTCAAGTGGCTTTCTGATTATGTGGGATATGAGGGTGGTGAAGAAGATAGACGACTATGTGGGGGGATTCTCTTTGGTTACCTTTAGAAATGTTGAAGATCATTTCACGTGGACTTTTACGGGTTTCAATGGCCCTAATTCCGATTGGGATAGAGAGATCCTTTCGAATGAGTTGGCTAGTTTACTCAGTTGGTGAACTTCGCTTGATGCATTGGGGGTAATTTCAATGTTACCAGATTTTCCCCCTATCAATCTAGTGGGTAGCATTTACAAGATTATTGCCAAGACTCTAGTGAACAGGCTTTAAATGGTGTTGAAGAAGATTATTTCTAAGTCACAAAATGCATTCATCCGAGGTAGGCAAATTCTAGATCCTATTCTTATTGCCTATGCCTTGAGAGCAAACTAAGAGGGAAAAAAGTCTTCCGAAAGTGATTAAGGTAACGATGTTTCGGTGGCGTCCCACATCTCCTGGGTATGGAGATGGGGATGTACTTAAATGTATACTTACACCCATAATGACAACAACGCGTTTTAAAGCCGTGATGGCCATGATCCCATCAGAACTCCGCAGTTAAGCATACTTCCGCAAGAGTAGTACAAAGATGGGTAACCTCCTGAGAAGTTTGGTTTGGGAAAGCCAAAAGCGAACAATATTGTGTGTCATTACGGTGGGGTATTACAAATGGTTTCAAAGCCATTACCCAGCCTGAGATGGGGGAAGCGTGCACAAGCCCATGAAGGTCGCTAGCCGACACTCACTGAAACGCCAAGAATGGGCTAATCCCATGAGGGTCGCCAGTGGGGACGCTGGGTCCTAAGAGGGGGTGATTGTGGCGTCCCATATCGCCTGGGTATGGAGATTGGAATATACTTCATGTATACTTACACCCTTAATAACAACAACACGTTTTAAAGCCGTGATGCTAATGATCCCATCAAAACTCCGTAGTTAAGCATGCTTCTGTGATAGTAGTACCAAAATGGGTGACCTCCTAGGAAGTTTGGCTTGGGGGAGCCAAAAGCAGACAATATTGTGTATCATTAGAGTGGGGTATTACAGTTTCTCTACACACTTTCAGCTCGTTCAAAGCCATGCAGCCAAGATTTTCACATCAATCATTCTCTCAACAATATTCTCATTGTATTCAACTACTCTTGTTGGATGCCTTGTTGGGCTAGAACCATCTGACTGTATCAATTCTACCCAGATGTATAACTGTGGCATTGGCCCTCAACATTGTGTCTTTGTTTGAAGGTAAGAGGTGGCTCCCCCGCCCATCTAGTGGCAGGCAGTAGTAGTTTGGTAAGAAGAATGGGGAATCTAGGGTCTTTTTACGTAGAAAAGAAGTCTTTTGAATTCAGGTCAGAAGTGAGAGGGGGTGTTCGCTTGGCGGAAAAAAGTAAGGGTGTTTCTCAGTCGGTGATCATGGCATGGCCGACAGTATTCTGGTTCTTTATGTCTTGGGATTACCTGTCTCACAACAATAAGACCAAGGTGAATTGGAGGACCTTCCGGTTCGGTAACACCATGCATGTGTTACAAAGGCGAAGGAATAACTATGGGAATTTCATGGAGCTCTCAGAATATGGTGGGAGTGGAAGAAGAAGCTTCGTTATCATACCGGAGGGAGATGAAGGAATGGGCAGGAAGGAATGTCGAATGCAATTATTACGGCTGACACAGCATCATGAAAAACAACGCTCAGAAGGAACGCATGCGAGTAAGGCTCCGGAGGCAAAGATGGGGAACATAGTAACAGAATCGCAAGGAGTCAATGGAAAGGTGTCTTACGCGGAAGCAGTGACGAGTAAGGGATGGAGGCTGAGCAAAGGATTCCAACTCTGGCCATCTCGCAAAATTTACAGGGTGGCACTCAACTCGCCGGCGACCATGGTGCTGCAACGGTCAAGGAGAAGCCCATTCAGGAAAGTGCTGAAGACAAGTTGACCATATATCATGCTGGAATTAATGAGAAAAGATTTTCGCAGCTCATAACAGAAGGGAATATTATGGCAATTTGAAATGTGTTGGTAGCATTTAAGGAGGAAATAAACAGCTGTCTGGAGAAGATTGAAGTGTGCGTGGTATATTCTTGGGCAGGCCAGGAAATGGACCTTAGAGATAGAGCATCAGCAGGCAAAGCCTTGGGCACATGTCGCGCAGCCCAAGTATCATCAGCAGCCAAAACCAATTGTCAAGAAAACATATTTTCGAAGGAAAATACTGAAGTCCAAGCCACGTTGGCATGTGAAAAATACAGCAGCTCCGGCCAGCAGAAAGGAGCTGTTGCCAATGCCGGAGAGTCGCCGGAGCAGCTGCCAGAGAGGCGCCGGAGAAGGTCGCCAGAGCAGCTGCCGGAGAGTCGCTGGAGCTGAATCTTGGCTCGACAGCAACAGATCAAGCCGCACAAGCCAATTGCACTACGAAACAGAATTGTGATGGTCTCCAGCAGCCCGAAGCATCAGTAGAAGACAACGCAATGGTGCCGAAGAGTGGCCGGAGTTGGGTGCTGGAGTCGAAGTCCACAACGGCAATGATGGCAGATCCCATACTCTTTCCAGAGAAGTCAAACAAGGCCAACCAGGCCTTTGGGCAGACTCGGGAGCACATAGCGGACAACCCATGGCTTGTGGCGGCAGTCATAGATAGCCCAGAAGTGGAATAAATGCCAGAATTGGACAGAACAGTGTCAGAGTTGGACGTTGAGCAGCTTGAGCAAGATATCAATAGGAAGGCTGCACAGGGGAACGAATTGACTAAGGCACTGATGACAATAGTGGCGGAGGGCTGCTACAAATTGCAAATAGATGTGAGGGCAAGGGGGAGAAGATGACAAAAGTAGCTCTGAATTCCCTAAGACGTTGGTGGACCCCAATGAATAGCAAGCCAATTGTTTTAAAATGGCCAATAATTTTTGTCGAAGGGGAAAACTCTATTCATGAAGACAAGCAGCTCACTGGCAAGGAATTGATACAGTTCTGGGATGATGAAGTGGTGGATTGTGAACCCTTGGCAGTACAAAGGGGGGACATGTTGGAGGGTGAGTTGACTAAGGAAGAGACTTGTGAATAGGTTGTGGAAAGAGTGAAAGGTTTTTGCCATGTTGTTGGGTTGTCACTTGAAGGGCATGAGGAAGAGATAATGGCATTGTTCAGAGCAATTGAAGATGATCGAAAGAACAAAACAAGTTCTCCGGTGGCAGACATAGTGGTGGCACCTCTATCAACAAAGTCCAAAGGTAAACAAGAGCTACAACAATTGTCATGTTCTATTAATTATGATGGCAAGAAAGGGACTGCACTCAAGGTCAATGGGAAAGGGAGGGGCTCGATGGTTGATTAATGAAGCCAATAATTTTATCGTGGAACGTAAGGGGGCTGAACTTGGAGGAAAAAAGAATGAAGATAAAGGGCCTTATAGGGGAGTGGAAAGTGGATATTGTGTGCTTACAAGAAACTAAATTACAGCAAGTTACTAGAGAAATAGCAAGGAGCTTGTGGGGTTGCCCTCACATGGATTGGTGTTATATAGGGTCACATGGAGCTTCTGGAGGCATTTTGCTGATGTGGGATAGAAGGGTAGTGGAAAAATTGGATGTTAGTGTAGGGCGTTTCATCATTGCATGCTATTTCCAAAGTGTCGGTGACAACTTTGAATGGGCTTTTGCAGGTGTGTATGGTCCCAATAATAATAATGATAGGCAACTTTTGTGGGATGAATTGGTTAGCATCACGAGTTGGTGGGAAGCGCTTTAGTGCATTGGTGGAGATTTTAATGCCATTAGATATCCAAGTGAAAGGGTAGGTGTTATGCGGTATGCAACTCCTGTGGAAGAATTTTCTAGTTTCATCTTTGATCAAGGCTTGCTGGACATCCCTTTGGTGGGTGGGCAACACCTACCCACCAAACATCACTTGGTGGGATGGCTAGGAAAAGAATTCAAACATCGCTTGGTGGGATGGTCCAAGGTTTGTATGCCGATCTCTAAAGGAGGGTGGGGATTAGGAACTTGTTGAGGTTCAATCATGCTCTCTTAGGTAAATGGCTCTAGCGCTATGGGCTTCAGAAAGAGAGGCTTGGTGGAGAGTGGCGGTGGACTCTAAATATGTAAGTTCATGGGGAAGATGGTGTTCTAGTAAACTCATCAAGGCATGTGAGGTGGGTTTATGGAAAAATATTAGGAGGGGTTAGGGTAAATTTTCTAGTCATACCAATTTTGAGGTGCAGGTGGCTCCAAGTTCATTTTGGCATGATATTTGGCATGGGGATATGGCTCTTAAGGAAGCCTCCCAGTTTTATTTGGTATTGCTTGCCCAAAGGATGCTTCCATTGCGACTCACGTGGCTTTTTTTGGCAGTGTCAATCAATAGAACGTGAGATTTGCCAGAAGGCCTCATTCTTTATGGTGTTGTATTTAACTAGAATGACACAGAAAAGGGAAGACAAGTTGTACTGGGTCCTGTCCAAAAAAGGGTTGTTTGGTGTTAAATCCTTCTAAAGTGTCATGGGTTGTCATGATAGTTTCCGTTTTCCTTAGAAGAATGTTTGGCAGACCAAGGTTCTATTGAGGATGGACTTTTTCAATTGGTCGGCGGCCCTAGAAAAGATCCTTACCATGGACAATCTTTGAAAGCAACGCATCATTGTGGTTGATTGGTTTTATATGTGTAAGAGGAATGGGGAGTCTGTAGACATTCTTCATTGTGATGTTGCTTGTCCATTTGGAATATTTTCTTCAGTCGATTTGGGTTGTCTTGGGTTATGCCTAGACAAGTAGTCAATATGTATGAATGTTGTTTTGTGCAAGATAGTACCTTCGTGTCTTTTGTGGTGTGCTTAGAGGAAAAGGAATAACAGAAATTTGAGGACCGCTAGAGTACTTCGGAGGATATTGTCTTTATTACAATTGTATCTTTGGACAGCTGCTTTTGTTTTTCCATTGGGGATTAGTTATCATGATTAAGTCTTGTGTACCTAGAAGCGTCTACGCTTTTTAATGATATCTTGATTACTTATGAAAAAAAGAAAGAGTACAAGTGAAGAAGGATTGGCCTATGAAGGACATGTTTACAACAAACACCAGATAAAAGTTTTTTTAAAGAAAAAAAGAAGATAAAAAGCAAGCAATTACCACAGAGATTGAGTAGAAGTAGAACTTTAAAGGAAAATCTCTAGAGGGACATATGCACGTCTAAGAACGAAAGAAGAAACCACTTGTACCATGATTCTTGAAGGTGAGGGAGAGATTTGGTTTTTTTTTGTGTG